>NW_026042620.1:0-143907 GCF_023856365.1 Brienomyrus brachyistius | reverse complement strand
TGTACGATCCTCGTGTGTGCCACGCCCCCTCATTAACCATGTGTGCTGCCCCGATTGTAACCAGCTGTTTTCTGTCAGTTTGAGTAGTCCTGTGTATTTAGTCCACATTCAAGTCTGTTTCCCCAGTCCTGTCATTGAAATCTCTCGCTGTTGGTACCTGTTTTCATCAATAAACCCTCATTCCCGACTCTCCGTTTCCCGGATCCTTGATTCCTCGCTTCCTGCCTGTTCGTCCAGCACGCGATGTCACAGGTGGTTTACTACGAAAATTAAGAATAAAGTCAGGAGCAAAAGGGCTTTCTTCCACAAATGGAAATTAACTAATGATTTCAAAATAAAGCAGGAGTATCTAAGTCTACAGGTTTAGTTAATAACAGTTATAAGGATGACGTTAAAAGTTTCTTCCAATATTTTAACTCCGAAAGAGCTCTAAAAGCTGAAAATCACTCATTTGCAGGATAGTAAGGGCCTTATAATTGAAAATGAAATTGATATAAATGAGTTTAATGATTATTTTACAATGGCTGTTCACAGTAGAATAGCTTACCACCATTTAGTACAAATACAACGATGTCTATGACCAATATATGTATAACTGAGGCTGATGTGGTACAAAGCCTAGCTAAGCTCAAAATAAATAAATCGCAAGGCCCTGATGGCATCTTATCTATAGTTTTAAAAGAGATGAGGGGTATTATTAGCCAACCTTTAACTTTACTATTCCAGAAATCATTATCTGCTGGTGTGGTATCTTCTGATTGATGTTAGATCATGTCTCATGTCCAGAGAGGCTACAACAGGATCTGGATTTAATTAGCGACTGGGCTCATACGTGGCAGATGAAATTTAACATAGATAAATATAAGGTAATCCATGCAGGGAGCAGAAATATAGTAAATATAGTAAAGTACAGATATTTTATGGGTTCCACTGAAATAAAGGTAGCTGATTACGAGAAAGATCTCGGTGTGTATGTTGATACTTCCATGTCCCACTCTTGCCAGTGTGGGGAAGCATTAAAAAAAGGCAAAAGGATGTTGGATTAAACTCCACACACCTAGAGATGTAAGTCAAGAGAAGTGATGCTACGATTATATAATTCCTTGGTAAGATCCCACCTAGAATACTGTGTGCAGGTTTGGTCACCATACCTTCAGAAGGACATTGCTGCCTTGGAAAAGGTGCAACGTAGGATGACTAGAATGATTCCTGCACTTAGAGGAATGTCTTATGAGGAGAGGTTCGCTGAGCTGAATCTGTTTAGCCTCAAGCAAAGGAGACTATGGGGGGACATGATCCAGGTATATAAGATTCTAACAGGTCGGGATGCTGTTCAGCCAAATGACCATTTCAATATTAATTTAAAATACTAGAACTCGTGGCCATAGTGGAAATTAGCTGGAGAACATTTAAAAATGAATCTGAGGAAGCACTTCAATTCAATTCAATTTTATTTATATAGCGCTTTTAACGACATGCATTGTCACAAAGCACTTTACATTTAACCGGCCAGAACCCCACCAAGCAAGCCTGAGGCGACAGTGGCAAGGAAACTCCCTCTAGCAGGAAGAAACCTTGAGTGGAACCTAGACTCAGAAGGGGACCCCATCCTCCTCTGGGCGACCAAGGAGCATGAAACTGCATTTACATTGACATTCATTAGAGTTCATATAGTTATAAAGTCCCAGTTGGTTTCATGTAGTTATATCCAGGAGTCCAGGTGCGGGTTCACACGGTGTAGTCGGCTCGGTATCAGCTCGAAAAAGAGAAGATGGAGAAGAGTTATTGCCCTACACCTAACCGGCAGGACTAAAGCAACTATGACAGCCTGCCTAAAAGAGTGACCTGGAAGGAAGCACAGGCATGAGGGTTTACAGAGGTTTTGGCGTCAAGCCACCTCCCATCCACAGCTTAAGTGATCGGCGAGAGTGGCAGGACGACAGCACCAATCCCCCCTTTCCCCTTCAATCTCAAATAACTATGAACCTCCAGATTTCCCATTCACCTTAGAAAAGAAGATTTAACTATCCAAAAGACTGGCGAAAGAGGTACATCTTAAGCCTTGACTTAAAAGCAGAGATTGTGTCTGAGTTCCGAACACTAATAGGAAGTTTATTCCATAGCTGTGGTGCTTTATGAGCAAATGCTCTTCCCCCAAAGGTAATGTTCTTTATTCTGGGTACGGATAGAATACCTCCATCTCGTCATCTAAGTGTATGATTCGGAACGCAAATGAGGTCACTCACATACTGCGGTGCAAGACCATTTACAGCTTTATAGGTTAAGAGCAGTGTTTTGTAGTCAACACGAAATCTAACTGGCAGCCAGTGCAGTGAAGATAAAATTGGGGTAATATGATTATATGTTTTAGTTTAACTATTGCTAGTAGCGGTTCAATCAATGCTGGGAGCATCGCTGAATAATTTTGATGGAACAGGTTCTAGCATACAAGTAGATGAATTTGAAGATAAAATTAAGTACATCAGTTCTGACTGGTTAACCAATATTCAATATTCAAAATGTTCTGTTTAATTGAGCATATTTTTGGTCAAAAAGTTTCATAAAGTCGTCACTGGAAAATAACCAGTGGTCTGGTTATTAGTCAGCTTGGACACCATAGTAAATAGGAATCTAGGATTATTTTTGTTTATTTCAATTAGTTCTGATAGATACTAGATGATTTGGCGGCACTAAGAGCCTTTTTGTAGCTACCCATAGCCTCTTTCCATGCTAGTTCGAACACCACTAGTTTAGTATGATGCCACTTACATTCTGTAAGGACATAAAACTTATAGGTCCTGCAGGCCCCAACTCTGATCAGCCTGCATCAGTCTATTTCAGAGCTCCGCTGGCCCAGGCAAGACTGGACTCAACTCGTCAAACCACCCCTTTTAAGGAAGGCAAAGGCCTGCCGGCTCCTGAGAGACTGGATAGGAATAACTGGAGCAGCACAGAAAAAGCAAGACCTTTCACCCCCGGAGTGACCAGAGTTCCACAATCAATCCACAGCAACAACAGCTGTCAGCCTCCAGACACAGACACCTTTTCCACTATAAACAGGATAACTCAGCACACATAGATGTTAGGGACAAATACACGCATGTTTGGTCTCGTTTGAATAGGCATGAGACGAGGAGTATTATACTCTCAGATTTAAGGCAGTATAGCTTTTCCTAAGAGAAATACAGAAACTTCGGCTCAACCCACCAAACTGAGAGAGATTCTCTCATGGTAGAACAAGGGAATTACAACCACCCCCTAAAGTGATCTGATTGGCTGGGGACTTGAGAACCAAGGTCAGCAATGCCCCTAAAATTAACCATTGACCGAAATTAGTCAGTCTTCAGAAACATGCCATCACCTGGTCTGGATACTTAAGGAAGGGCTTCAGAAGTAGTCGGGGAGTCACTCTGTAATCAGAGCTCCCGCAGAGAACTGGGTGAAAGTCTATCTGTAGTCAGATACTTTCCACAGAACTTTGTTCACTCTCAGCTGAGGAATGTGAATACATGATATGAAGACAACTGGATCACAACTGGATCACGGGGGAATCATAAGCAGGGAAGAACACACAGGCAAACAGCAGCAGCAACATTAAAGGCAGGACTGAGAAGCACATTTATACAAGGCTAAGCAGGGAGCAAACTAGAGGCACCTGAAATGAGTAACACAAGGGCAGGAAGGAGAGGTAAAACAAACGCGGAACAGGCATGGCACGTTATACCACACTAGGGAGGAAACGGGAGGTTCAGGAGGGCAGGGTGTGGCAGGGATCCGTTTCAAAATTTAATTTTGGCTTGTACAAACCTTGGTAAAAGCTGCAAAAGATCGATCAACCACTTTCTGAGCTATTGTCTTAACAAACAAAGCATCTGTTGGGGTGGCGGTGTCTGGGGAATACCATGTGTAATACACCTTGTGAAGATTTATATGTAAAACAAAATATTTTTTGATTCTATCACACATATAGAAATTATCCATCCATCCATTTTCCAAACCGCTTATCCTATTGGGTCGCGGGGGGTCCGGAGCCTATCCCAGAATCAATGGGCACGAGGCAGGGAACAACCCAGGATGGGGGGCCAGCCCATCGCAGGGCACACTCACACACCATCCACTCACACACACACACCTACGGGCAATTCAGCAACTCCAATTAGCCCCAGCATGTTTTTGGACTGTGGGGGGAAACCGGAGTACCCAGAGGAAACCCCACAACGACATGGGGAGAACATGCAAACTCCACACACATGTGACCCAGGCGGAGACACGAACCCGGGTCCCAGAGGTGTGAGGCGACAGTGCTAACCACTGCACCACCATGCCGCCCCTTATAGAAATTATTCTAGGTTTAAATAGTAATTTAGCTGAGTAACTAGGCTGAAATTCTAGATAGTTGCAATTTTAAGAATTATTACTATTATTCACAGCTTTTAAGCATGCAGTTGGATGACGGATGGATGGATATTCAGCCACCAGAAATGCCAATTGTTGTTAAGAGGATCAAAGTCTGCAAAGTAGTATGCAGGGTTTAAGGCCAGAACACAGCATACTCTCCGACAGAAAGCATAAAGTTCACTGGGGGAATTTCTGTGGCCACTGCCTGAACAGCATGTGTGGAGAATGTTTATGAGGGTCGAGCCATGCAGAGCTGCTGGCCCTGGCATGTAATGATGAATCACAAATCAGTTAAAAATCGGTGCAAATGCATGAAGATTTAAACCGGCTGATGTGGAAAATGAATCACTATTGTAGGAGTACTTCACAGTACTTTAACAGAAAAACTGGTGTAATATTACATTTGATTTCACAATGTGAGTTTGACGTCAGATGTCACTGCGTATCACGTCGACATCGTACGTCAGTTTTTGGTTTTGAGCGAACGCGAGATGATGAATGAATTTGAAACTGAGGACGGCACAGTGGTTAGTGCTGGCTTCGGTCCAGGGCCCTTTCTGTGTGGAGTTCGCATGCTCTCCCCGTTTTCGCCGGGGACTCCAGGTTCCTCCCACGGTCCAAAAGCATGCAGGATAGGTTGACTGGTGAGTCTAAATTGGCCCTGTAGTTGTGTGAGTGTGTGCGACCTGCGGTGTGTAGGTGACTGCCTGGGCTTGGTTCCTGTCTGCGCCCCTTGTTCCCGGGATAGGCTCCGGTCTCCCCCGCGATCTCAGTTGGGATTAAGTGGTTTCAGAAAATGGATGGATGGACGCACCGCCCGATCTTCAATTGGCGGTGTGGCAGCATATTAGCTTTCCGGTAATCACAAACGAGGAGGAAACAGCGAGAAAAGCACAGACAAGACATAAACTGCATGCAAACATTGTAATAGACTGATAACATACACAAACAGGTCCACTGGCACCACCGTGAGCTGAGTGAAGATTATTAAAAGGGCAAAGCACGCTAAAAAGCTGCACATGCAAACCTTAGCTTATTTATTTGATTTATTTTTTTTTATTTACTTATTTTGATTTGGGATTTTTTTCAACAGTATTTTATTCAAATTCAGTTGCACTGTTCACAACAGTGTCAACAGTTCAGAAAGATAAATATAAGAATATTTTTGAATATATTTGTCTGCAGCTCATTCTGCAAAAAATGAGAAAATTGTATCGTGAACTCAGAATCGTGAATCGTATCAAATGGTGAGTTGAATGTATCGTTACATCCCTAGTTCTTACAGTAGTACTATGGTATGGTGGAGCCACATGACAGGAAGGCAGTACATTGCGAAGTCTGTTAAGAACATCATTCGCACTGAACTGCCCTCCATTGACCAGCTGTACTTTAACTGCCACAGTAACAAGGTTCAGTCTATAATCCAGGACTCTGACCACCATCCACAAACACTGACTAGCAGATTCATGAACAGCTTCATTCGCCAAACAATTCAAACCTGCAGCTTTTGCATCCCCTGTAACAGTCATTTCCACGGCAGCTGCACTGTACAGCTGTTACTGCACTTTATCCACCACTGACCACGTATCATCCAGTTTTGTCCTGCTTTGTATCGCACTGTTTCTGCACCATGTTGTCTTGTACTCCCTTGTGTTGTTATGCACCATCTGTGTTGTTCTGAGCAGTGCCATGATGCAATATTACAAAAAGATCTTGAGGAAATGCAGAGTTCTGGAGGAGATTCTCACAGATCATGGCATGTGTTTATACTGAAGAAACTGTACAAATTGCTAGACATAAAACACAGGACTGGCAACTGTGGTACGTTTTAACACCTTGATAAAAAACTTAAAATCCATAGTAAGTAGGACAACCTCATAGAACCTTTACTAGTCATTGTTCAGAAGATTAACACGGATTAAAAACCATTACTATGAAAGCACGCTAATCAGTTAAGTTGATTATGTGGAGAGAGAGAAAAAAAACTGTCTTTGAAAAAGATCAACCATAGAACGAAGCTGCAGCATTGACACCCCCTAGTGGTGATTTGAAGATAGTTCTGTCTGTAGCAGCTAAGCAGTAGATTTGGCGTCAGGTGCCATGACAAACTCAGTGCTGCTCGGTTTGAACGGCAGAAGCACAAAAATAAAGGGGGCATCTACTGCACGCCCCCCACCCTTGAAAATGGTACAAATTATCATGCAACAGTTTTCTTAAGTAAGTCTTTTTGGGCGTCTGCAGAAACCTCCACGATGCGATTGCCCTGATTAAGAAGTGCGCAGCGGATACAATTTGGGATGCATCGTTCATCCGATTTATTAATATATAATTATTAGTATGTCTATATTATTTTAGAAACGTTACTTGACGAATATTTTTCATTGAGATTGATTCCCCGTTTAAAATTTTGGTGACACTTCATATTTTTTAAGAGAGACAGACAATTTGACGCATGCAATTTGCAGAAATATGTTGTGCCGCTATAAAGTACACAGGCAGCATGACAAACATAAGTACTCACTGAAGCCACGACATACGCCCGGCTGGCCCCAGCGGTACCCCTAAGAAGAAGGCTTTTTTCACAACCCACGACCATCACGAGGGCAAAAAAAACTGAATAGCCTAGAATTTAGTTAATTACAAGGCACATATTTATTGGAGCAAGAGCTCTAACATAAAACTACCTTGTAATTATAAAGTATTATGGCTGTGAACAATGTACAAACAGGCACAGAAAGTAAAATACTCCAAAAATGCAAAGAACCTAAATATTTTTGTTTCCACCGATTCACTCTTGATGTGTTAGGAGTCACAGTTCAGTAGCCTATTCTTCAGTATCTGCATTTAAGACCACCAACTGCTCTTTCTCCTCCTTCGCTCGTCGGCTCAGAGTATTGGACTTGGTAAGTAATGTTGCCCTTTTGGTTCCAGCAGCACTCTCTGCTTCCTCTGCCATGTGCTCAGCATCCTTTTGTAAACTCTCACATACACTTTCCAGTGAGACTCTCTTCCTCTTGAGTTCCTCAAGTTTTCTTTTTTGCTTTTCGCTCATCTTTCACCTTTGGTCAGAGGCGCTTTGGTTGCTCCCCCACACACTCTGACATGGTCGCATATAAGCCTCTGTGCAACAACTGTTTCCTCTGATAAGTTGCAGGTCTCCACCTCTATTCGTTCCACTTCGGCTTGCCCATAGGACAGCAGCAGCAAGTTCTTGCAGAACATCCAGAGGTCAGGATAAGGCCCACTAACTTTTTGATGTAAAAAGACATCAACTTTGGATGGTGCTGAAGGAATGAAGGATATAAAATCCAAGCCTTTTGCCTCATTGTGCAGGTGATTATCAGACTGCTGGGATATTGCATCACCTGTAATTACATTAATTACAGTAGATTAGATGCAGATCAACAATGTCAATACACAGAATCACATGTAGAATAGGAAAGTGATTTATAACCCAATTTTCCTATGATACCATAAATGTGCAATCATTTTAATTTAATCTTGAGATATCTCTAGGCTCATCAAAGAAAATATAACTGGGCTGATGCTTCTTTTCAAACACCAAGAGTCGGTCTTCTAAATACTGCTAAAATCTACGTGTTAACACTATTCAGTTCAGGGACGGATTATGGGTTGTGTGGGCCCCTGGGTAAAACGTTCGCGAGGCCCCCCCCCACCACCACCACCTGCACCACCACCACAACCACCACAAGTCAAGGGCCCTTGGCAGCCAAACACCCTCCCTATAGGGTCAGGGGACCTTGTAGGCAGAGGATCAAAGAATGTAGGCCCTCTAAAATAGACAAACGAAAATACATTGCTGATAAGCGTTGCAAATTGTTTTGGGCTTGGGGCCCACGGGCCCCCTGCACCCCAAGGGCCCCTGGGCAGCGGCCCCGCTAACCCGGTTTGTAATCCGTCCCTGATTCAGTTAGATGTGAAAAAAGAAAAGCATAATTTAAAAATAATATTCTGAACTATCCTATTCTTATCCTATGATTTACCAGCAGATATCCTGCCTGCCAACCGATTCTCCTGCGCAAACTTCTGCATGAGATTTCTCCTTTTCTGCTGGCAGTTATCTGGCTGGTGTGCATTTTGTTTGGGTCCAAGCACGTCATCTCATGTACAATCGAGTACTTCAGAGGGCATTTATCCAAGGCCTTTTTGCACATTTTTGAGAGCACAATCTGGCAATTTTTTTTAATCTGAAGGACACCAAGGTCACTTCCACTGCCTTTGGCTCCTGACTGTCTCTGACAAAAAGATGGTTTGTCAAATTTCCAGAATCTTTCTGCACACTCAGCCCAAGGTTAACACTACCTCAGCTGTACATATCAAACCAGCTCAAACTCCATGTTATTCACATATTTTTTACTTCACAATTGTTTGATACATTTGTATGTAAAGATACCAGTGAATTCACAGAAGTCCCACCTTGATGACAGCCATTCCTATATCCACCTCCTTTGGACTGAGCCAGAGTTTTTGCCTGTACAACAGCTGTACATGTTGCTACACAACACTTAAACATTCTATTTCCTCAATGAACTATTTTTTTTGCAGCAAAAGCCATGAAGCAGCAATAAAATCTTTAAAATATGCTTACCAATAAATATGGTTCTCCCATTTAAACACATGTAAAGATAAACCATGGATATTTAAAAATCATGGGTTCGTTAATGAGTTTAAATGTTATTGAATGGCTTACCTTAAACTTCTCCAGTAAGTCTTCAGCGGTGGAGTGGCTCATGTACTGTGATCCCAGAACCAGGACTGCACTCGAGAGCCATTCTCATAATTCACCCAATACCTGACATGCACATCCAGTTGTTTTCTTTTGATGGTCCTGTTCATACTTACGTCAAACATGACAACGAAGCTCCCTTTTAATATATGGAGCGAGTCCAAATCGCGCAAGAAAAGCGGTTTTATCTTTACCACAAGTGACCCTGCGAGTCAGGGAACATCACCCTGGAGACGGTGTGAATGTCATCATTGGACGTATAGGAGTGATGTCGGCAAACCGTTTGCAAAGCCCATAGCACTTCTGCTTTCAGTGTGGGTTGAGGAGGATGTACTGAAGGCATTATTTGTCATGGGATCCGGAGACACTGCCAAAACGGGTGTAGGCCTATCTTTAGAGGTTGTACTTATCTCCACTGAATAAACATAAATCTGGGCTTATTCTATACTGAACAAAAATATAAACGCAACACTCTTGTTTCTGCTCCCATTTTTCATGAGATGGACTTAAAGACCTACAATTCATTCCAGATACACAATATTACCATTTCTCTCAAACATTTCTCACAAATCAGTCTAAATGTGTGATAGTGAGCACTTCTGCTTTGCTGAGATAATCCATCCCACCTCACAGGTGTGCCACATCAAGATGCTGATCTGACATCATGGGTAGTGCACAGGTGTACCTTATACTGCCCACAATAAAAGGCCACCCTGGAATGTGCAGTTTTTTGCTTTATTGGGGGTCTGGGGACTCAGAACCGGTCAGTATCTGGTGTGACCACCATTTGCCTCATGCAATGCAACACATCTTCTTCGCATAGAGTTTATCAGATTGTCAATTGTGGCCTGTGGAATGTTGGTCCACTCCTCTTCAATGGCTGTGCGAAGTTGTTGGATATTAGTGGGAACTGGTACACGCTGTCGTATACGCCGGTCAAGCACATCCCAAACAAGAGCAGCTGACCTGAGAAATAAGAAATAAGCTAAGCTGGAAACCTGGACCCTCCGACCAAGAATGCGTGAAGTACCCTCAGAAGGTCTACTAGAAGATGTACGTAGAAGACTACTACAGATCAGCTGATCTACACCACAGCAACAGTGATCCTTGAGCTGGAGCCGGACCGTCTTTGAAGACTCCGTAAATCTCCGTATAATAATATATATCTACGGGAACGAGAAAGGAGAAAGCAGAGAACAAGAACAAGATTTGTAAATGTAAGATTTGAAGGACCCCCGGCATGAAAAATAGAATAGTTCTCGTCATTAGTGAACATGTGTCTCGTCATTGTGTATCATGGACAGTAAGAGGGGGATCAATAGAGTGTTGTTATTATAACGTCTAAAAAGTCTGTCGATAAATCAATAAGAAAATAAATGAAGTCGTTTTCGCAAACACGCGAACAGGGGCCGGACCGACTGTAGGGGGCGTGGCCAGAGACAGCCATAGCTGTCAAGTCTCCCGTTTTGGCCGGGAAACTACCGTATTTTACTTCTCTTTCCCGCCGTCCTCCCGTATTAGTATTTTCCCGTAAATCTCCCTTATATTATATAGTTGCTGGATAGTGTAGTGGTAAGATCGCCGCCTTTCACACGGGAGACCGGGGTTCGAATCCCGGTTGTGGCCAAAAATATATTTTATATATTTTATATATTTATATTTATATTTATATTATATTTTATATAATTTATATTATTTTATATTTCCTGTCTTAAAATGTAAGGGATACTGGAGCCTCCCGTTTTGGCCGGGAAACTACCGTATTTTACTTCTCTTTCCCGCCGTCCTCCCGTATTAGTATTTTCCCGTAAATCTCCCTTATATTATATAGTTGCTGGATAGTGTAGTGGTAAGATCGCCGCCTTTCACACGGGAGACCGGGGTTCGAATCCCGGTTGTGGCCAAAAATATATTTTATATATTTTATATATTTATATTTATATTTATATTATATTTTATATAATTTATATTATTTTATATTTCCTGTCTTAAAATGTAAGGGATACTGGAGCCTCCCGTTTTGGCCGGGAAACTACCGTATTTTACTTCTCTTTCCCGCCGTCCTCCCGTATTAGTATTTTCCCGTAAATCTCCCTTATATTATATAGTTGCTGGATAGTGTAGTGGTAAGATCGCCGCCTTTCACACGGGAGACCGGGGTTCGAATCCCGGTTGTGGCCAAAAATATATTTTATATATTTTATATATTTATATTTATATTTAAAAGCCTGAGGCGACAGTGGCAAGGAAACTCCCTCTAGCAGGAAGAAACCTTGAGTGGAACCTAGACTCAGAAGGGGACCCCATCCTCCTCTGGGCGACCAAGGAGCATGAAACTGCATTTACATTGACATTCATTAGAGTTCATATAGTTATAAAGTCCCAGTTGGTTTCATGTAGTTATATCCAGGAGTCCAGGTGCGGGTTCACACGGTGTAGTCGGCTCGGTATCAGCTCGAAAAAGAGAAGATGGAGAAGAGTTATTGCCCTACACCTAACCGGCAGGACTAAAGCAACTATGACAGCCTGCCTAAAAGAGTGACCTGGAAGGAAGCACAGGCATGAGGGTTTACAGAGGTTTTGGCGTCAAGCCACCTCCCATCCACAGCTTAAGTGATCGGCGAGAGTGGCAGGACGACAGCACCAATCCCCCCTTTCCCCTTCAATCTCAAATAACTATGAACCTCCAGATTTCCCATTCACCTTAGAAAAGAAGATTTAACTATCCAAAAGACTGGCGAAAGAGGTACATCTTAAGCCTTGACTTAAAAGCAGAGATTGTGTCTGAGTTCCGAACACTAATAGGAAGTTTATTCCATAGCTGTGGTGCTTTATGAGCAAATGCTCTTCCCCCAAAGGTAATGTTCTTTATTCTGGGTACGGATAGAATACCTCCATCTCGTCATCTAAGTGTATGATTCGGAACGCAAATGAGGTCACTCACATACTGCGGTGCAAGACCATTTACAGCTTTATAGGTTAAGAGCAGTGTTTTGTAGTCAACACGAAATCTAACTGGCAGCCAGTGCAGTGAAGATAAAATTGGGGTAATATGATTATATGTTTTAGTTTAACTATTGCTAGTAGCGGTTCAATCAATGCTGGGAGCATCGCTGAATAATTTTGATGGAACAGGGTCTAGCATACAAGTAGATGAATTTGAAGATAAAATTAAGTACATCAGTTCTGACTGGTTAACCAATATTCAATATTCAAAATGTTCTGTTTAATTGAGCATATTTTTGGTCAAAAAGTTTCATAAAGTCGTCACTGGAAAATAACCAGTGGTCTGGTTATTAGTCAGCTTGGACACCATAGTAAATAGGAATCTAGGATTATTTTTGTTTATTTCAATTAGTTCTGATAGATACTAGATGATTTGGCGGCACTAAGAGCCTTTTTGTAGCTACCCATAGCCTCTTTCCATGCTAGTTCGAACACCACTAGTTTAGTATGATGCCACTTACATTCTGTAAGGACATAAAACTTATAGGTCCTGCAGGCCCCAACTCTGATCAGCCTGCATCAGTCTATTTCAGAGCTCCGCTGGCCCAGGCAAGACTGGACTCAACTCGTCAAACCACCCCTTTTAAGGAAGGCAAAGGCCTGCCGGCTCCTGAGAGACTGGATAGGAATAACTGGAGCAGCACAGAAAAAGCAAGACCTTTCACCCCCGGAGTGACCAGAGTTCCACAATCAATCCACAGCAACAACAGCTGTCAGCCTCCAGACACAGACACCTTTTCCACTATAAACAGGATAACTCAGCACACATAGATGTTAGGGACAAATACACGCATGTTTGGTCTCGTTTGAATAGGCATGAGACGAGGAGTATTATACTCTCAGATTTAAGGCAGTATAGCTTTTCCTAAGAGAAATACAGAAACTTCGGCTCAACCCACCAAACTGAGAGAGATTCTCTCATGGTAGAACAAGGGAATTACAACCACCCCCTAAAGTGATCTGATTGGCTGGGGACTTGAGAACCAAGGTCAGCAATGCCCCTAAAATTAACCATTGACCGAAATTAGTCAGTCTTCAGAAACATGCCATCACCTGGTCTGGATACTTAAGGAAGGGCTTCAGAAGTAGTCGGGGAGTCACTCTGTAATCAGAGCTCCCGCAGAGAACTGGGTGAAAGTCTATCTGTAGTCAGATACTTTCCACAGAACTTTGTTCACTCTCAGCTGAGGAATGTGAATACATGATATGAAGACAACTGGATCACAACTGGATCACGGGGGAATCATAAGCAGGGAAGAACACACAGGCAAACAGCAGCAGCAACATTAAAGGCAGGACTGAGAAGCACATTTATACAAGGCTAAGCAGGGAGCAAACTAGAGGCACCTGAAATGAGTAACACAAGGGCAGGAAGGAGAGGTAAAACAAACGCGGAACAGGCATGGCACGTTATACCACACTAGGGAGGAAACGGGAGGTTCAGGAGGGCAGGGTGTGGCAGGGATCCGTTTCAAAATTTAATTTTGGCTTGTACAAACCTTGGTAAAAGCTGCAAAAGATCGATCAACCACTTTCTGAGCTATTGTCTTAACAAACAAAGCATCTGTTGGGGTGGCGGTGTCTGGGGAATACCATGTGTAATACACCTTGTGAAGATTTATATGTAAAACAAAATATTTTTTGATTCTATCACACATATAGAAATTATCCATCCATCCATTTTCCAAACCGCTTATCCTATTGGGTCGCGGGGGGTCCGGAGCCTATCCCAGAATCAATGGGCACGAGGCAGGGAACAACCCAGGATGGGGGGCCAGCCCATCGCAGGGCACACTCACACACCATCCACTCACACACACACACCTACGGGCAATTCAGCAACTCCAATTAGCCCCAGCATGTTTTTGGACTGTGGGGGGAAACCGGAGTACCCAGAGGAAACCCCACAACGACATGGGGAGAACATGCAAACTCCACACACATGTGACCCAGGCGGAGACACGAACCCGGGTCCCAGAGGTGTGAGGCGACAGTGCTAACCACTGCACCACCATGCCGCCCCTTATAGAAATTATTCTAGGTTTAAATAGTAATTTAGCTGAGTAACTAGGCTGAAATTCTAGATAGTTGCAATTTTAAGAATTATTACTATTATTCACAGCTTTTAAGCATGCAGTTGGATGACGGATGGATGGATATTCAGCCACCAGAAATGCCAATTGTTGTTAAGAGGATCAAAGTCTGCAAAGTAGTATGCAGGGTTTAAGGCCAGAACACAGCATACTCTCCGACAGAAAGCATAAAGTTCACTGGGGGAATTTCTGTGGCCACTGCCTGAACAGCATGTGTGGAGAATGTTTATGAGGGTCGAGCCATGCAGAGCTGCTGGCCCTGGCATGTAATGATGAATCACAAATCAGTTAAAAATCGGTGCAAATGCATGAAGATTTAAACCGGCTGATGTGGAAAATGAATCACTATTGTAGGAGTACTTCACAGTACTTTAACAGAAAAACTGGTGTAATATTACATTTGATTTCACAATGTGAGTTTGACGTCAGATGTCACTGCGTATCACGTCGACATCGTACGTCAGTTTTTGGTTTTGAGCGAACGCGAGATGATGAATGAATTTGAAACTGAGGACGGCACAGTGGTTAGTGCTGGCTTCGGTCCAGGGCCCTTTCTGTGAGGAGTTCGCATGCTCTCCCCGTTTTCGCCGGGGACTCCAGGTTCCTCCCACGGTCCAAAAGCATGCAGGATAGGTTGACTGGTGAGTCTAAATTGGCCCTGTAGTTGTGTGAGTGTGTGCGACCTGCGGTGTGTAGGTGACTGCCTGGGCTTGGTTCCTGTCTGCGCCCCTTGTTCCCGGGATAGGCTCCGGTCTCCCCCGCGATCTCAGTTGGGATTAAGTGGTTTCAGAAAATGGATGGATGGACGCACCGCCCGATCTTCAATTGGCGGTGTGGCAGCATATTAGCTTTCCGGTAATCACAAACGAGGAGGAAACAGCGAGAAAAGCACAGACAAGACATAAACTGCATGCAAACATTGTAATAGACTGATAACATACACAAACTCTCTGCTTCCTCTGCCATGTGCTCAGCATCCTTTTGTAAACTCTCACATACACTTTCCAGTGAGACTCTCTTCCTCTTGAGTTCCTCAAGTTTTCTTTTTTGCTTTTCGCTCATCTTTCACCTTTGGTCAAAGGCGCTTTGGTTGCTCCCCCACACACTCTGACATGGTCGCATATAAGCCTCTGTGCAACAACTGTTTCCTCTGATAAGTTGCAGGTCTCCACCTCTATTCGTTCCACTTCGGCTTGCCCATAGGACAGCAGCAGCAAGTTCTTGCAGAACATCCAGAGGTCAGGATAAGGCCCACTAACTTTTTGATGTAAAAAGACATCAACTTTGGATGGTGCTGAAGGAATGAAGGATATAAAATCCAAGCCTTTTGCCTCATTGTGCAGGTGATTATCAGACTGCTGGGATATTGCATCACCTGTAATTACATTAATTACAGTAGATTAGATGCAGATCAACAATGTCAATACACAGAATCACATGTAGAATAGGAAAGTGATTTATAACCCAATTTTCCTATGATACCATAAATGTGCAATCATTTTAATTTAATCTTGAGATATCTCTAGGCTCATCAAAGAAAATATAACTGGGCTGATGCTTCTTTTCAAACACCAAGAGTCGGTCTTCTAAATACTGCTAAAATCTACGTGTTAACACTATTCAGTTCAGGGACGGATTATGGGTTGTGTGGGCCCCTGGGTAAAACGTTCGCGAGGCCCCCCCCCACCACCACCACCTGCACCACCACCACAACCACCACAAGTCAAGGGCCCTTGGCAGCCAAACACCCTCCCTATAGGGTCAGGGGACCTTGTAGGCAGAGGATCAAAGAATGTAGGCCCTCTAAAATAGACAAACGAAAATACATTGCTGATAAGCGTTGCAAATTGTTTTGGGCTTGGGGCCCACGGGCCCCCTGCACCCCAAGGGCCCCTGGGCAGCGGCCCCGCTAACCCGGTTTGTAATCCGTCCCTGATTCAGTTAGATGTGAAAAAAGAAAAGCATAATTTAAAAATAATATTCTGAACTATCCTATTCTTATCCTATGATTTACCAGCAGATATCCTGCCTGCCAACCGATTCTCCTGCGCAAACTTCTGCATGAGATTTCTCCTTTTCTGCTGGCAGTTATCTGGCTGGTGTGCATTTTGTTTGGGTCCAAGCACGTCATCTCATGTACAATCGAGTACTTCAGAGGGCATTTATCCAAGGCCTTTTTGCACATTTTTGAGAGCACAATCTGGCAATTTTTTTTAATCTGAAGGACACCAAGGTCACTTCCACTGCCTTTGGCTCCTGACTGTCTCTGACAAAAAGATGGTTTGTCAAATTTCCAGAATCTTTCTGCACACTCAGCCCAAGGTTAACACTACCTCAGCTGTACATATCAAACCAGCTCAAACTCCATGTTATTCACATATTTTTTACTTCACAATTGTTTGATACATTTGTATGTAAAGATACCAGTGAATTCACAGAAGTCCCACCTTGATGACAGCCATTCCTATATCCACCTCCTTTGGACTGAGCCAGAGTTTTTGCCTGTACAACAGCTGTACATGTTGCTACACAACACTTAAACATTCTATTTCCTCAATGAACTATTTTTTTTGCAGCAAAAGCCATGAAGCAGCAATAAAATCTTTAAAATATGCTTACCAATAAATATGGTTCTCCCATTTAAACACATGTAAAGATAAACCATGGATATTTAAAAATCATGGGTTCGTTAATGAGTTTAAATGTTATTGAATGGCTTACCTTAAACTTCTCCAGTAAGTCTTCAGCGGTGGAGTGGCTCATGTACTGTGATCCCAGAACCAGGACTGCACTCGAGAGCCATTCTCATAATTCACCCAATACCTGACATGCACATCCAGTTGTTTTCTTTTGATGGTCCTGTTCATACTTACGTCAAACATGACAACGAAGCTCCCTTTTAATATATGGAGCGAGTCCAAATCGCGCAAGAAAAGCGGTTTTATCTTTACCACAAGTGACCCTGCGAGTCAGGGAACATCACCCTGGAGACGGTGTGAATGTCATCATTGGACGTATAGGAGTGATGTCGGCAAACCGTTTGCAAAGCCCATAGCACTTCTGCTTTCAGTGTGGGTTGAGGAGGATGTACTGAAGGCATTATTTGTCATGGGATCCGGAGACACTGCCAAAACGGGTGTAGGCCTATCTTTAGAGGTTGTACTTATCTCCACTGAATAAACATAAATCTGGGCTTATTCTATACTGAACAAAAATATAAACGCAACACTCTTGTTTCTGCTCCCATTTTTCATGAGATGGACTTAAAGACCTACAATTCATTCCAGATACACAATATTACCATTTCTCTCAAACATTTCTCACAAATCAGTCTAAATGTGTGATAGTGAGCACTTCTGCTTTGCTGAGATAATCCATCCCACCTCACAGGTGTGCCACATCAAGATGCTGATCTGACATCATGGGTAGTGCACAGGTGTACCTTATACTGCCCACAATAAAAGGCCACCCTGGAATGTGCAGTTTTTTGCTTTATTGGGGGTCTGGGGACTCAGAACCGGTCAGTATCTGGTGTGACCACCATTTGCCTCATGCAATGCAACACATCTTCTTCGCATAGAGTTTATCAGATTGTCAATTGTGGCCTGTGGAATGTTGGTCCACTCCTCTTCAATGGCTGTGCGAAGTTGTTGGATATTAGTGGGAACTGGTACACGCTGTCGTATACGCCGGTCAAGCACATCCCAAACAAGAGCAGCTGACCTGAGAAATAAGAAATAAGCTAAGCTGGAAACCTGGACCCTCCGACCAAGAATGCGTGAAGTACCCTCAGAAGGTCTACTAGAAGATGTACGTAGAAGACTACTACAGATCAGCTGATCTACACCACAGCAACAGTGATCCTTGAGCTGGAGCCGGACCGTCTTTGAAGACTCCGTAAATCTCCGTATAATAATATATATCTACGGGAACGAGAAAGGAGAAAGCAGAGAACAAGAACAAGATTTGTAAATGTAAGATTTGAAGGACCCCCGGCATGAAAAATAGAATAGTTCTCGTCATTAGTGAACATGTGTCTCGTCATTGTGTATCATGGACAGTAAGAGGGGGATCAATAGAGTGTTGTTATTATAACGTCTAAAAAGTCTGTCGATAAATCAATAAGAAAATAAATGAAGTCGTTTTCGCGAACACGCGAACAGGGGCCGGACCGACTGTAGGGGGCGTGGCCAGAGACAGCCATAGCTGTCAAGTCTCCCGTTTTGGCCGGGAAACTACCGTATTTTACTTCTCTTTCCCGCCGTCCTCCCGTATTAGTATTTTCCCGTAAATCTCCCTTATATTATATAGTTGCTGGATAGTGTAGTGGTAAGATCGCCGCCTTTCACACGGGAGACCGGGGTTCGAATCCCGGTTGTGGCCAAAAATATATTTTATATATTTTATATATTTATATTTATATTTATATTATATTTTATATAATTTATATTATTTTATATTTCCTGTCTTAAAATGTAAGGGATACTGGAGCCTCCCGTTTTGGCCGGGAAACTACCGTATTTTACTTCTCTTTCCCGCCGTCCTCCCGTATTAGTATTTTCCCGTAAATCTCCCTTATATTATATAGTTGCTGGATAGTGTAGTGGTAAGATCGCCGCCTTTCACACGGGAGACTGGGGTTCGAATCCCGGTTGTGGCCAAAAATATATTTTATATATTTTATATATTTATATTTATATTTATATTATATTTTATATAATTTATATTATTTTATATTTCCTGTCTTAAAATGTAAGGGATACTGGAGCCTCCCGTTTTGGCCGGGAAACTACCGTATTTTACTTCTCTTTCCCGCCGTCCTCCCGTATTATTTTCCCGTAAATCTCCCTTATAATATATATATATATATATTATATTATATAGTTGCTGGATAGTGTAGTGGTAAGATCGCCGCCTTTCACACGGGAGACCGGGGTTCGAATCCCGGTTGTGGCCAAAAATATATTTTATATATTTTATATATTTATATTATTTTATATTTCCTGTCTTAAAATGTAAGGGATACTGGAGCCTGGTTGCGGATGGCTCACGGCGGGTGCCGGAAAATTTCCTTTATTTTCAAATCCAAACCTTGACAGGTATGCTGCTGTTCCAAATCATGGGTGCATGTTACAAGTGCGGAACATATTTTAACTTAGTACTAACTTAGCATCATATTTGATCTGATTCGACTGAATATCCCAGGTTTCCATCTCTCATGCATCTGGTGTGACGTGTTTTCAGACTCTCAGGCTGGCGCAAAGAAATCTTACGGGAATTGAACGTCTCACTCCGGCCAGCTGACCAAAGTTCGGTAACCTTGGTATTGTGTGTAGGAGATTCGCTATAACTATAATTTCGTTCTCCATTTACATGCCCGTAGTGTCTTTAAGTGTTATGTAGTTTTGCCTGAAACGCAAAAATAAAACAAAGCAATTAAAGCCGATCAGTGGCTCAAATTGTGCTGTAGCGATTGAAGAACTTTTGTCGGAAGTTGGATTCGAACTTGGGATGCCTTACTTGGGAGAACAGAATACCAGAATAGAGTAGGTTAAGTCCAGCCTTGGCTTCCAAGCTGACGTTTTTCTACATATGTGCTTGTGTATCATGGACAGTAAGAGGGGGCAGGCAAGGAGAGAATTTCTCTCTTTGGGGATCAATAGAGTGTTGTTATTATAACGTCTAAAAAGTATGATGGTCTGTCGATAAATCAATAAGAAAATAAATGAAGTCGTTTTCGCGAACACGCCGAATTATAACTATAATTTCGTTCTCCATTTACATGCCCGTAGTGTCTTTAACCGGCTGCACAAACTGGATCCGCCTCCATTACGACACAACTTTGCCCTTATTGGCTTAAGAATTTAGTCACATACATGACGTATATCTGCTATTTCTCCCGAGAAGCAGGTAAAGCAGTGGTAACTGCTTTGTAGTTAATTTACCTGGTAAAATTAAGTTTAAATAAATGATATAAATACTGTAATAGTACTCGTGAGCTTTGTTTATTTGTTATTAGTTATTGTAATGTTGCGCTGCTTTATTTGTTTAATCGTCTAGTCTGTGGAGACATTCAAGTTAATCAAATAAGAATTGCACTGTACACTGTACATGACCATAAAAACTTTGTATCCTTGAAATAAATGTTTTTGATCTTTTCCTTGGCAGTTATCTTTTTACACAGGGCCTCTATGTACACGATAGTTTTTTTTTTCACGACTAACAGTATGGATCAGGAGTTGGTTATTGTAAAAGAAGTAATGTGCATGCAGGTGATATTTGTATAGATTTATCCACACCCTTGTAGCAGTGCTGCCATTGCAGTCAGATCTCGCAAACTAGGAGTATTAGTTGTCTTTATTTCTCTTTATTTCTTGACGCCAACCCTCTCCATTAATCCGGGCTTGGGACTGGCACCTACCTGAGCTGGCTTGCTCCCTTAAGTGGCTGGGTTAGGCTAAACTATATATATATATTTACCAAGACTACAATAAAACATCTCGAAATGTGTAGTCTAGCAAAACGCAGTTTAAAGAAGGTAGCCTACCTGGCGAAATTGCAAACAAATTAAGGGCGTTAGGCAGCCTTTAGATCCTACCCATCATGCACTGCAGTTTTTTGCTAATTCCTCAAATGGAAAACTGTCCATCCATCCATCCATTTTCCAAACCGCTTATCCTACTGGATCGCGGGGGGTCTGGAGCCTATCCCGGAAGCAATGGGCACGAGACAGGGAACAACTCAGGATGGCGGGCCAGCCCATCGCAGGGCACACTCACACACTATTCACTCACGCATACACTCCTATGGGCAATTTAGCAACTCCAATTAGCCTCAGCATGTTTTTGGACTGTGGGGGAAACCAGAGTACCCGGAGGAAACCCCACGATGACATGGGTAGAACATGCAAACTCCACACACATGTGACCCAGGTGGAGACTCGAACCCGGGCCCTAGAGGTGTGAGGCAACAGTGCTAACCACTGCACCACCATGCTGCCCCCTAAATGGAAAACCATTAAATACAAAAGGAAAACAAAAGTGCTGTAAGACTGTATACTTATGTGTATGTTAGTAAAGGCTGTAGCTGACACAACGGACCCCACTAATTAGAAAGGGGTAATTGTACACATGTGGCATCCAGTATGTTCTTCTATAACAGTTTTTAAAAAAAAAAAAAAACTCACATTACACAAATTGGCACTATCAAAACGAGGATTATGGGGAAAATGGGGACTGTGATGGAGATTACATACACGTAGGCATGGTATTTAGTTTTTTTTTAATCTGGTCACCTTCCAGAGTAATTGTAAACTAAAACCATCTTCACCCTATTTGATTCTTTATAAATGGACAATCAGTCGTGCAGTAAATGGGGGTATAGAGAGACACAGAGCTTGTCTAACAAGAAACCCTGGGAAGCTAACATTAATAGGGTGGGTATGGATAGCAAAACCATTGATACAGATTACAGATTTATATCTCACCTGAACCCTGGCGGGCTCCGTGCCAATAGGGGTTGGGATTAGGGTTAGTTAACTTAAGTAGTAATATTGATGTGTATATTCTCCTATTCTCCAGTCAGTGAATCGTGAAACGTAATGTTAATATGTTTCTATACCTATATGTTCTGCTTAAAAACCCATAAAGGCAAGCACAGTGTTTAGACATTCTGTTACTTAGACTAGTAAACACTAAGATCCTTCAGCTTTCAATTAACCTGACACAACAGTCTAAACAACAAATGTGTGCCATGTCATTTGTCATCTTTACATCTTGTATCCTTTATATGGTAATTGGATTTTCAAGGTGGAATTGCAGGTCGATCATTTTAAGGATCTAGATGTAAACCTCCCTGGTGTTGCTTTAATATTTTTTTTGCACAATTTGCTTCACACACTTCCTCCAGCAGAGAAGCTTACAATACTACACCCCACCAAATGACTGGATGATGCCTTTTTATTTAAGGTCTGGCTGTGAGCCTCGATTACCGATACACTATCTTCAGGCTCCTGCCGGGATCAGTCAGTATGGTGGACCTTTGGAGGAATGGGTACAAAACCATCAGGAAAGTTTGCAGGTGCTTCAAGAGTATGTGAAGGCTTAGTTGGAGGAACAAGCCACACCACGAAATCGGAAACACAATGAGTTGGTTAATGATTAGGGGTTTGATGAAGGTCAGCTGGTGTGTTTGCGGAACCATGTTCGAGGTAAAATACAGGATCATTGGGATGCCTGTTTGTATATGGTAGTTCGGTGTCCCCAAGATCAGGGTGCAGTTTACTCTGCAACTCCAATGGAGGGGGACGGGGTTGTCCGTCAAGTTCACCGAACAGAGTTGCGTCCAGTACCACAGGGGGTTGTTATGTCAGGGGAAGATGTTCTGGTAATGTCTCCTGAGTCTGGGTTGCCCACAGGGGCAACAGAAATGGAATCGGATGAGGACTCTGTGGTTTTACGGGGACAGGGCTGGTGGGAGGGGTCGCAATAGAGCATCCACAAGTAGGCCTCGTATAATGGAGGAGGTTATGTCCCCCCCGAGGTGTAGAGACCAGTTAAACGTTCGGTGAGGTCCACCACTGGTCATCATACCAACCCTTATAAGTTACCACGGTCAGTGAATGATCGTTCGGTTGGGGAGGAAGACCAGTGGTTTGGGGATAGAATTCTTAGCTGTGATCGTTGGGTCATCAATTTCATTTTGGGGGATGGATTGTAGCCAGGCAATTATAGGCAGGTATAGGAACTGCAGTTCGGACTGGAGGCATAGCCGGGGCGAGATGGCTGTGCATGTTCCGATGGTAGGGCATATTGGCAAAGGAGCAGGCACGGGAAAGACAGGCAGGGTCCTGATAGATTTGGGGGAGCATCGGCGGGCATATTGAATTTGCAGTGTAGCAGCCTTTCTGTTTGCTTGTTTCAGGGGTGAACAATCTTATCCGCAAAGGGCCGGTGTGTATGCAGGTTTTCGCTGCAACTCCCTAATTAGATTTCTAATTAGAGGACTGATTAGCTGAAGAGTCCTCATACCTGGTTTTGAAGAGCTGACCTAAAGGTTACCCCAAAAACCTGTTTTTTTTTTGTTTGAATGGGGCAGTGAGTCATGGGGTAAACTACTGTTCTTTAGGGGTTTTCAAGGTGGAATTACGGGTCGATAATTTTAAGGATCAGGTTGTAAACCTCCCTGGTGTTGCTTTAATATGTTTTATCTGAGGTTGTATCGTGTATTATCAAGCCAGCCGGCTTAGTGGCCTCGGGAGCGGGGTTTAGTGGGAGCAGCTGGCTAGTTTTATTTTCTTTTTTGTTTGTGTCTTTTTCTTTGTTGTATGTATATTTTGGGTTCATTATTAGGCAGGCTGGGCCTTTTGGCACCTGTAGTCTGGGTGCTGGATTGCCCATAGGGGTCTTTTTTATTGCTGTGATTTGCTGTGTCATTCACTAGTGTGATTTGTGCTGGATGTGTTTTTAAGGTTGTGCTGTGGCGTGTACCTGAGCAAACTTTGGGCAACCTGTTCTCTTGTTGGCTTTATTGACAAAGGGTGGATTAGTCTAATTACGGCCTGCTACAAATAGCTGCATATAACGTATAAAAAAAATCACCTTATGGGTGCTCCGTAGGGTAGCAAGATCTTGAGTTTTTTTTACAGTACTCGGGTACGTTTTAAAATTTTCGACCAATCAGCAAACATTATTCTGACAGCATAGCTGGGAAACCAATGAAAAGTGAGTGCAACGTTCTAGAACTTGACTTCGGGTTGACGCTCCCTATAAAAGAGCTGGGTACTGCTTCAAGGCGTTCAGTTGGCGCTACCTCCTGATAGAGTAGCACTGTACGGCTCTTGTTCCGTAAAACAACATCAAAAGGATGAAAAAAAAAACAATATTTAAAGAAGACGAAAAAAATCAATTTTTAAAGAAGACGAAAAAAACATCGTCTAAAAAAATAAGCCAAAAAAATAATATCCGAAGAAGGAAAAACATGCAAAGTAAAAAAAAACAAACAAAAATAAAAAACAATATCCAAAGAAGAAGGAAAAAAACATCCAAAGGGAGAAAAGAAGAACTGAAGGGCCAACGAGGTAGGAGGAAATACAAATTTCGTTTCAGCACCGTTGGAGTGCCAAGCCGTGAAAAGCATTTGGCCAGAAGACAAGGTAAGTGTTGTATCTGTTATTTTAAAACAGCGCTTTTCAAAATGCTGCTTTATAATCGTTTGAGATCGTTAGCCAGTGTGACAGCTGAAGGCTTTTTGAGTTTACCAACATAAAGTTTTATTTCTGTATTAGGACATTGTCAGGAACAATGATGTGTTCATCGCTATGATGTGGTCAAAAAGCGATGCATTGAATCTTAGAAACATTTGTGATTTTTCAAACGATGCTTTTCCTTTTATTTAATCAGTAAAATTTCCATCGGTTTTATATAGTGCCCCTTGAAATATGTCTTTAGCTCATTTTCCGGGCATTTTACTAGAATGCATCCTGAGAAATACACAAGCTCTGCTGCATTTCCGTGCCTCGATGTTTAGTGCCGAGTATAATTGTTGCAGTTGCCTTTTATATATTCCATGAGACCTGTTGGTACCAAGAGAAGTGTGAGACTGTCAGGGTGAATTTATCATACAATCGCACGCATAAATACCTGAGGGTTGCCAGTCCTTTTGCGTTGTTACAGGAGGACTAGAGCTGACGAGTGTGTTTCTACACACTATCAAGGGCATTGTAGTACAGTTTTCTCAGGTGGGAGAATGCTGCCGATCTCCTATTTGACAATACAGCCCTTGATATATTAGAATATTACAGAACTAGAAGCCTTTTGCAAGGAAGAATGTGAGAAAATCCCAAGTACAAGAACTGAAAGCCTTTCAGCTGGCTATAAGAAGCGCTTGTAAGCTGTGATATCTGGCAGAGGAGGTGTTACTAAGTACTGATTACGTAGGGTGCCCAAACTTTTGCAGAGTGCCATAATAATGTTTTTATTTTGTAATTTTGTTCAATTTATGGCATAAAAAGTAACTATTCATCAATGTTTGCTGAAAATATTGTGTATTTTTCCCCCAGTTCCTAAAGAGACTGTATTAACTGATATTGTTGCTTTTGTAATTGAAAAGATGTTATTTGTCAAGGGGTGCCAAACCTTTGCATAAGACTGTACACAGTGTGTGTATGTGTTTATGTGAGTGTGTGTCTGTGTGTGTGTGTGTATATATATATATGTGTGTGTGTGTATATATTTCTGTATATGCATGTGTATATATATATTTATATATAGTTCACACACATTCAAACTTATTTGAATACACATTCAAAATTATTTTTATTATTATTATTTTCGTTTTTTTTTTTTTTTTGTGTTTTAAAATTTTTTATTTTTGCAATGGAAATAAAAATAAAGCAGTCCTCCGTAGAGGAGGGGTGGTGGAGGGAATATATATATATATATATACATATATATAAAATAATTGTCACACAACTGGGGTGACATGCCTATCCTGCTCACCCAATTTTAGTGCACTTTAGTTATGCATAATGACCTTCTAGTCTCGATACACCCATATATATATATGTATATATATATATAGTTTTTTTTGTTTTTTTTTTTTGCAATAGACAATAAAAATAACGCAGTTCTCCATAAAGGAGGGATGGTGGATGGAATATATATATACATATATATAAAATAATTGTCACACAACCTGGGTGACATGCCTTGCCTGCTCACCCAGTTTTAGTGCACCTTAGTTATTCATAATGACCATCTAGTCTCGATACACCCATAAATATATATGTATATATATATAGTTTTTTTTGTTTTTTTTTTGCAATAGACAATAAAAATAAAGCAGTCCTCCGTAAAGGAGGGGTGGTGGAGGGAATATATATATACATATATATATAAAATAATTGTCACACAACCTGGGTGACATGCCTTGCCTGCTCACCCAATTTTAGTGCAACTTAGTTATCCATAATGACCAACTAGTCTCGATACACCCATATATATATATATATATATGTACATATATATAGTTTTTTTATTAGCAATAGAAAAGAAAAATAACGCAGTTCTCCGTAAAGGAGGGATGGTGGATGGAATATATATATATATATATATATATATATATATATATATATATATATATATATATATACATTTATATAAAATAATTGTCACACAACCTGGGTGACATGCCTTGCCTGCTCACCCAATTTTAGTGCACTTTAGTTATCCATACTGATCATCTAGTCTCGACACACCCATATATATATATATATATATATATATATATATATATATATATATGTATATATATATAGATATTTTTTCTTTTTCTTGTGTTTTTTTTTCGCAATGGATATTAAAAATAAAGCAGTCCTCCGTAAAGGAGGGGTGGTGGAGGGAATATATATATACATATATATATAAAATAATTGTCACACAACCTGGGTGACATGCCTTGCCTGCTCACCCAATTTTAGTGCAACTTAGTTATCCATAATGACCAACTAGTCTCGATACACCCATATATATATATATATATATGTACATATATATAGTTTTTTTATTAGCAATAGAAAAGAAAAATAACGCAGTTCTCCGTAAAGGAGGGATGGTGGATGGAATATATATATATATATATATATATATATATATATATATATATATATATATATATATATACATTTATATAAAATAATTGTCACACAACCTGGGTGACATGCCTTGCCTGCTCACCCAATTTTAGTGCACTTTAGTTATCCATACTGACCATCTAGTCTCGACACACCCATATATATATATATATATATATATATATATATATATATATATATATATATATATATATATATATATATATATATATATATATGTATATATATATAGATATTTTTTCTTTTTCTTGTGTTTTTTTTTCGCAATGGATATTAAAAATAAAGCAGTCCTCCGTAAAGGAGGGATGGTGGATGGAATATATATATAAAATAATTGTCACACAACCGGGGTGACATGCCTTGCCTGCTCACCCAATTTTAGTGCACCTTAGTTATTCATAATGACCATCTAGTCTCGATACACCCATAAATATATATGTATATATATATAGTTTTTTTATTAGCAATAGAAAAGAAAAATAACGCAGTTCTCCGTAAAGGAGGGATGGTGGATGGAATATATATATATATATATACATTTATATAAAATAATTGTCACACAACCTGGGTGACATGCCTTGCCTGCTCACCCAATTTTAGTGCACTTTAGTTATCCATAATGACCATCTAGTCTCGATACACCCATGAATATATATGTATATATATATATATATATATATATATATATAGTTTTTCTGTTTTTTTTTTGCAATAGACAATAAAAATAACGCAGTTCTCCATAAAGGAGGGATGGTGGATGGAATATGTATATGCATATATATAAAATAATTGTCACACAACCTGGGTGACATGCCTTGCCTGCTCACCCAATTTTAGTGCACCTCAGTTATCCATACTGACCATCTAGTCTCGACACACCCATATATATATATATATATATATATATATATATATATATATATATGTATATATATATATATAGATATTTTTTCTTTTTCTTGTGTTTTTTTTTCGCAATGGATATTAAAAATAAAGCAGTCCTCCGTAAAGGAGGGGTGGTGGAGGGAATATATATATACATTTATATAAAATAATTGTCACACAACTGGGGTGACATGCCTTGCCTGCTCACCCAATTTTAGTGCACCTTAGTTATCCATAATGACCAACTAGTCTCGATACACCCATAAATATATATGTGTATATATATATATATATATAGTTTTTTTGTGTTTTTTTTTGCAATAGACAATAAAAATAACGCAGTTCTCCATAAAGGAGGGATAGTGGATGGAATATATATATACATATATATAAAATTATTGTCACACAACCTGGGTGACATGCCTTGCCTGCTCACCCAATTTTAGTGCACCTTAGTTATCCATACTGACCATCTAGTCTCGATACACCCATATATATATATATATATATATATGTACATATATATAGTTTTTTTATTAGCAATAGAAAAGAAAAATAACGCAGTTCTCCGTAAAGGAGGGATGGTGGATGGAATATATACATACATATATATAAAATAATTGTCACACAACCTGGGTGACATGCCTTGCCTGCTCACCCAATTTTAGTGCAACTTAGTTATCCATAATGACCAACTAGTCTCGATACACCCATAAATATATATGTATATATATATATATATATATATATATAGTTTTTTTATTTTTTTCGTAATGGACAATAAAAATAACGCAGTTCTCCGTAAAGGAGGGATGGTGGATGGAATATATATATACATATATACATTTATATAAAATAATTGTCACACAACCTGGGTGACATGCCTTGCCTGCTCACCCAGTTTTAGTGCACCTTAGTTATCCATACTGACCATCTAGTCTCGATACACCCATAAATATATATACTGAACAAAAATATAAACGCAACACTCTTGTTTCTGCTCCCATTTTTCATGAGATGGACTTAAAGACCTACAATTCATTCCAGATACACAATATTACCATTTCTCTCAAACATTTCTCACAAATCAGTCTAAATGTGTGATAGTGAGCACTTCTGCTTTGCTGAGATAATCCATCCCACCTCACAGGTGTGCCACATCAAGATGCTGATCTGACATCATGGGTAGTGCACAGGTGTACCTTATACTGCCCACAATAAAAGGCCACCCTGGAATGTGCAGTTTTTTGCTTTATTGGGGGTCTGGGGACTCAGAACCGGTCAGTATCTGGTGTGACCACCATTTGCCTCATACAATGCAACACATCTTCTTCGCATAGAGTTTATCAGATTGTCAATTGTGGCCTGTGGAATGTTGGTCCACTCCTCTTCAATGGCTGTGCGAAGTTGTTGGATATTAGTGGGAACTGGTACACGCTGTCGTATACGCCGGTCAAGCACATCCCAAACATGCTCAACGGGTGACATGTCCGGTGAGTATGCTGGCCATGCAAGAACTGGGACATTTTCAGCTTCCAAGAACTGTGTACAGATCCTTGCAACATGGGGCCGTGCATCATCTGTCTGAGTGGCTGGTCTCAGACGATCTTGGAGGTGAACCTGCTGGATGTGGAGGTCCTGGGCTGGTGTGGTTACACGTGGTCTGCGGTTGTGAGGCCGGTTGGATGTACTGCCATATTCTCTGAAACGCCTTTGGAGACGGCTTATGGTTGAGAAATGAACATTCAATGCACGAGCAACAGATCTGGTTGACATTCCTGCTGTCAGCATGCCAATTGCACGCTCCCTCAATGCTTGTGGCATCTGTGGCATTTTGCTGTGAGACAAAACTGCACATTCCAGGGTGGCCTTTTATTGTGGGCAGTATAAGGTACACCTGTGCACTACCCATGATGTCAGATCAGCATCTTGATGTGGCACACCTGTGAGGTGGGATGGATTATCTCAGCAAAGCAGAAGTGCTCACTATCACACATTTAGACTGATTTGTGAGAAATGTTTGAGAGAAATGGTAATATTGTGTATCTGGAATGAATTGTAGATCTTTAAGTCCATCTCATGAAAAATGGGAGCAAAAACAAAAGTGTTGCGTTTATATTTTTGTTCAGTGTATGTATATGTATACATATAGTTTTTTTTGTGTTTGTGAAAACGGGTCTTTAATCGGGGAAACGGAGCGGGTAGAGCAGGACGGAACGCAGGCATTGACAAACTACAATGACGGACAGGGCAAACAGGTAAGACCAGGACTTAAAATAGGTCATGACTAATCAAAGTAATCGGGCAAAGCAGGAGACGATCAGGGAAGCACACGTGGGTAATCAGGGGGCGTGGCACACACGAGGAGCGGACAAGCCGGGCATATATGTATATCTATATAAAACCTCATTAATGAGGGACAGGGAACAGAACGGACAGACAGAACTGGCACAGGGGAAGGAGCCAGGACAAGACTTGACATAAGACAGGAAAGGCAGAGAAACAGATCAGAAAGGGGGACACGGAGGGAACAGGCAGGACAAAAGGACCGGGAGTGAACGAAGGGAACATCGGGGAAAGAGGAGCAGAAGCCAGAGGGACGAGGGACAAAGAGAGGAGGGACAGAGACAGGAGGAACAAAGCGAGGGGGAGCAGAGGCAGGAGGGACAAAGACGGGAGGCCAGGGAGAGAAGGAGGGGGAACCAAGAGGAGCCCGAGGGAGACCCAGCGGGCGACGGGAGGCAGCCGGAAGGGCTGCAGGCGGCCGGGAGGCCGGAGCCGGAGGGGCCGAGGAGACGGGGTGAGGGACAGACGCAGGGACGAAGGAGGGAGTCGGAGGGGAGACCAGGGAAGGGGACGAAGGAGCTGGAAGGGACCCTGGCGAGGGCAAGGAGAGAGGGGGAGCCGCAGCAGACGGCGACGTCCTCCGACACGCCAGAGCGGGAGGACCAGCAGGCGAATGAGGAGCCGCCGTCGGGGGGCCCGCAGGCAACCGATAAGACGCCGGAGGAGGGACCGAGGCAGGGCGACGAGGCCGCGGAGGGGGACCCGCAGACGACAGCCGACCCGGAGGGCCAGGACCCGCAGGTGCCGACCAAGCCCTAGCGCCGGCGAGGGAGGGCGAGCCAGGGGGCTGGGCGGGTGGGACCCCAGCCGTGCGTCTGTGTCCTCTCCCCTTATGGGACACAGACATAAGGACCTGCGGCCGGGGTCGGGCTCGTCGGGGTGAGGGTACCAGAGTCACAGGGGGAGAAGGGACTGGAGTGGGGCCAGGGACTGGAGCTGCAGGCTGCAGAGGGGGCGCCTGCCCGGGAGCTGCAGGCAGGGAAAGCGCCTCGGACGTGGGCGCGGTAGCTGCAGGCAGCGGAGACGGCTGCTCGGGCTCTGGGGCCGCAGGGGGCACTTATTTTATTATATAAAATAAGTGTCACACAACCGGGGTGACATGCCTTGCCTGCTTGTGGGATGAGGAAGACTCAGGGACTGGAAATGGGATTAAAACTGAAGATGTGCTCATTCCTTTGTGTATTTACAAATTTTCCTTCCGTCAGACATGAGGAGTTTGCTGCTATATTTGGCACTAATAGAGATTCTGATGCTGCTATTTTTATTGTCTATTAGTTTGTTATTATTTACAAGTTCTGTTGTGTTTTTGCATTTTTCTCTTCTGGTTAATTAACTGCTGTCTGTTTGCTGTGAAGTATGAGTGTGGTGAGTAAGACTCAGGGACTGGAAGTGGGATTACAACTAAAGATAACATGCTTATTCCTTTTTGTATTGTTTACAAATTTCCTTCCGTCAAACATGAGGAGTTTGCTGCTATATTGTGCACTAACAGAGATTCTGATGCTGCTATTTTTATTGTTTATAAATGTGTTATTGTTTCCAAGTTGAGTATTCAATAAATGCTAAATTGAGAAATTTTGTGTATCGTTTGTTATTATTAGTGTGATATTTTACCATGCAAATAGAGGGGAAAACGTCCAATTATCGGCCAAAAAAAATCAGCAGCATATATCGGCCATCGCCTGACCCTTGACTTGAAAAACCCATATCGGTCGACCTCTAGTAACAGTACATTCTGTCCAATTCATCCATCGAGTTAAGTCACACACCCACTTGAGGGGGCACTCCGGCAGACGTGAGGATGGGGATGTTCTTTCCGCTATAACATCCACTGCAGAAGTACATCTCGCTCCTGTTCACAGGGCTTACTTCAATGATGAAGCAGGGCTGGTTGTCTGGACAAGAAGTTGTCCTGCTGCTGGGTCTCGGTGCCGTTTTTCCACCTAAGCTTGAAGGTGGAAATGTGTTCCAACTTGGTCCCTGGGACTGCAGCATAGCCAAACATCGCGAGCAGCGTCGGCCACACCCACCACCAGAACCATCACACCGTCCTATACACATAAAGAAGAACTAAAACATAGAGTGTTGTGACAATCTATGCGTTAATGTTTGGCAGCATAGGTGATTCATTAAAATTATACCGAAGAATGGAAAATGTGATATTTAGAATATTTTTTGCCATTTAGTAGCTAATTTAAGCACTTACCCAATGCCTCAATTTGTTTTAGGTCAGTAATGTCTGAGCCAAAAGAATGAATGTATGAATTTAATACAATTCACCCACTCCCACCCACACACAAATCTGAAATTCAATTTAAGACACTTCTTAAACATTAGTGCATTAACAAAAAAGGAAAATCTTAAGAGATTCAGTAGGATTTTCTATGTTAGACTTAAGCTAATAGTTCAATAGTTTTTACATATTTCAATATACCAATTTGACTTTAATGTTGAAACAGATGCTAAAACATGGAATAATTTCATAACTAGAGAAACATGTTATTCACAAACACTAGCAAAGGTAGCTTATAGTTAAGCTTACTTAAGTCAGCAAGTCAGGCTACAGTGTGTAAGAATAGTCGTAAACGATAATTTGTCTCAGTCTTACATGACAGAATAAGTAAACAGAAAATATAAAATGGCTGAAACAGCGTCATTAACGCCAGCTACAGTAGAGGCGCAGAAAAGGTGTCATGACTGAAGTATTCCCAAACTCTGGAAGACCGTATGCGAGCCTTTTTTGCCGCGTGTTTCTCCAGAGGCTCCGGAGCTCCGCTGGTTGAGACAGCCATGTTGGTTCATGTGCAGGGGGACGAGCGGCAAATTTCTTTTTTGCAGGGTGGTAGGTGATGTCTCATTAATATTTATGAGAGAAGTGCTACATGATTGGCCAGTGCATGCCAGTGCATGCCCAAAATGGTGCGGCACTGCATCCAAGCCTGCGGCACTCAGAGTCACAAATACAGTGGAAACCATTTGTAGTAATTACGTCTGTCTGGCTGATTTCCAACTAATTGATATTTGTATATTTATTACATGAATATAAGGTAATATAAGGTAATAGAAGAGGTATTTAATGGTTTTCCATCTGAGGAATTTGCAAAAAACTGCAGTGCATGATGGGTCGGACCTAAAGGCTGCCTTAACGTCCTCATCTGTATGACGACATACATCAAGACTAGGAAGGTGCATAATGTTCATGTCTGGTTGCGTTTGTTGGTCCAGAAAGTAATTCAATTTCGCCATGTAGGTTACGTTCTTAAAAACTGCTTGGATATAGCCCGATTATATGCTGTGGGCCTTTTAATTTCTTTGTTTACCAGGTAGGCTACCTTCTTTAAACTGCGTTTTGTTAGACTACATATTTAGGGAGGTCTTTATAAATTTATAGTAGTCTTCATAAATATGTGCATAGTTTAGCCTAACCCAGCCACTTAAGGGAGAAAGCCAGCTCAACTAGGTGTCGGTCCCAAGCCCGGATTAATGGGGAGGGTTGGCGTCAAGAAATAAAGAGACTGTATCTTCACTGCATGACTGATGTCAAAATGTGTGAAATATGTGGTTGTATTAATAAATGCATTAAAGTAGGTTAATGATTCTGTGCTGTCTAAATTGTATAGAAAATTTCTCCGTATAGCCAAACAAATCTCCTCCTGTTTGAAAAGGCATAGAAAAAGCAATTTAGCCACTAAAACTTTACAGTTTTTGTGAGGGACAGTCGAATTCTCTCGTTTCTCTCGTCAAGTTTTTTTGTGATCCTGCACCTACACTTTGCCGGCCCCAGGAGGATGGGCTCCCCCTTTGAGTTTGGTCCCTCCCAAGGTTTCTTCCTTCTTGGGAGTTTTTCCATCCTATCGGCGCCTATGGCTTACTCACTGGGGGCTTTGGGTGGGCATGATATAAAGCAAAGCATTTTCCCTCCCAGTTTCCTCCTCTGGTCCACATTGCAGGACCATCAGCCATCAGAAACAGTCAGACGGTCTCCTTCAGCTTCTTTAGTGTCCTTGGAAGCCAAGGCAGTTTTAGGTCTGAGAAGAGGTTTATCAGAAGGACACATATTACGTCGTTTGTCCTGAAATGTAACATGGGGAGGAAAAGTTAAGCGGTTTAGTCAGATTGGAGTCGTTTATTCAGCAGTGGCAGCGCCAGTGACTTAATGCTACAGGTGCTATAGGGGAGTGAGATTATTTAGACCGGGTGCTTTAGCTTTTCAGCTTATGTAGATGGTGTATAGAAGCACACAGCACGATAAGCTACAGCATGGATAAAATAGGATAAAATATGAAATTCTAACGTCTAGCTCACAGAGCCTCTATGTGTACTTTGAAGAAAAAATACACTACAAGTATGCTGTAAAAACCGCAAAAATGTCTTACACAATATACAGATTTTACAGATAGTTAAAGAAAAAATGAAACCAATATTTTGGGGGTGCTGTGGGGGTACTATGGTCATTGGAGGAGGAGCTAGAGCCCCCCCCCCCAAGCTTTTCCTTGGTGCTGCCACTGTTGTTCAGATTAAAAGTAACATTGTCATTAATAAACAGTACTCTGATCAAATTTTTGCATGTACAAACACAATCAAAGTTTAACCACATGTTTAGACACAATTCACACACCTGTTACATTTCCATAATGCTAAGACTCTCTACACTTACTTCATCCACTTTCTTGTTTGGTACACAGTCATTTGATGGATGTGTAAGATCATTACCAGACCGTCTGCTGCAAACTCTACAGTTAATGAATGGCTGCAAAAACACACAGACACACAAAAACAGTATTTAAAGAGTGGTGGGCAATAAATACAGTGAGAGAAGGTGTAGTAAAGATATATCTAATGATTTAAGGCAGAGCTGCTGGAGTGCAGGGTTTAATGACACAGAACAATTTTAGAGGAAAGAGCTTCCAAAGCAGGGTCACCATAAGGCTATATTATACAAAGCAAGTTCATCTAAAAGTATGAACAACAAATCCCGTTTAACTGAACACTGCTCTGTATTAAAATACTGTCCTCCGATCAAGCTAAGTGGTCCTGTAGTTCACTATTTAAAGAGGTAAATTTAAAGGGTAATTCACACTGCACATCTACCCTGCTCTGACCAGGTTTAATTACTGGCTTTCTAATTAAAACAAGAGTTAAGTCCTGCCCTTTCACCACAAAACACCACACTGCCATTTAAGGCTGATTTCAACAATGAGTTTTAGTTAACCTGGCTCGATTGAGTTAACTCTGGGTATGTAAAACCCGCTTTGTAGTACAGCCCACAGGTCTTTAAATAAGGCCAGCTAGGGTTCATAGCTCGAAGCATAATCTACAGGTCACCCCTCAGATGATTAGCATTTGCTTCTGCCTGGTAATCCAGCCTTTAAGCCTGTAAACCTACTAAAATTTGAGAATAAGGTGAAGGAACTGGCTCTTTGAGGCCACCTATGTATTTGTTACTTTATTGTTGGCTAACTTTCCCCCGCAGGGCATCAAAAAAGTTAACATGAACCTAAATTAATTTGCTAACTGATATGTCCAATGCTCACAGTCACAGTGACTCTTTACTTACCCTCTTGTCCATGAAAATACAGTCAGCCCGATGGTCTGTTGCAGTTGACTTTGGACATTTTGTTGCTCTCAAGAGAATCTCAATGTCAATGTATTCACTGCTGATCTAAATCACATAAACACGTTATATACAAAATTGCCTACAACTGTTTTAAAGGCAATATAACAAACAATAATCACCCAAAAAATGGCAAACTGTCACAGACTTGACTGCAGCAGATTCAGAGAGAAACTGTGAGAAGGTAAAATTGACCAGGGCTGAGATATACAACCATCACTTTCATTGTGAAGAGACATTAAGCATCATATGCATTGAAATTAAAACATCAAAATCAATGTGATACTCATTAGTTCAGCTTGCAGATGATGAAAGTTTCACACTTTTGTAAACACTTTCTCAGCAGTTACCTTCGGACGGCCCTGGATGTTATAGAAATTCATGTGCTGACGGGTTCCTTGATGAGCATTTTCGACTGCGAGTTTAATGGCCGTCTTGTGAGTGCAGGGAGACTGTGGTAATCTTGCTGGGCCTCTGTGGAGATAAGCAGAGCTCCATAAGCCAAAACCAGAAGCAGCAGGCGGGTCATCTTCCTCTCAGCTTTGAAGGGAGAAGCAGGACTGAGGACACTGATCTGTGGTCCCCTTATCCAGCACGTCCAGGGGCGTGTCCTTCACTCGAAACAAACAGACCTTTGAACAACATTGGAAAACTCTTCAGGATGAATTGAGGCAGGTGGTCAAGTGGGTTTATTGTTATTTCAGCAATATACACAGTACACAGTGAAAGGAAACATTGTTCCTCCTGGACCACGGTGCAACACAAAGAAGAAAAACAGAAACAACACAAGATGACACAAGTGCGGGCAAGATAGAACTATACAGAGTGAAAGGAGCACAAACAGAGGGAGAAAGTGCAAGATAAACACAAGAGCAACAATACAATACTACAGGACAAGACAGCGCAGTCAAGAACACAGAGTGCAGCCAGAGCTAACCTGAATAGGGGCATCAAGGTTGCCAGGCAGGCAGAGAAACAGAAAATAGAGGTCTACTTCACATACAACAACCCACAGTGGGTGTGGCAGGGAATACAACACATTACAAACTTCAAAGGCAACAACACCGTCACTGTTAACAGCAACGCCCTTTTAGCAAAGGAGCTAAACAGCTTCTTTGCTCGTCTGGAGGAACACAGAGCAGACATAGCCACACTGCCCCCTCCCCCAATCTCCAGCACTCACAGACTCCCTCTGCAGGAACACCACGCGAGAAGGCACATTGCATCTCTAGGTGTGTGGAGTTTAAGACAAGGCAAGTGATGCTACGATAATATAATTCCTTGGTAAGACCCCACCTAGAATATTGTGTGCGGGTTTGGTTACCATACCTTAAGAAGGACATTGCTGCCTTGGAAAAGGTGCAACGTAGGGCAACGAGAATGATTCCTGGTCTTAGAGGAATGTCTAATGAGGAGAGGTTAGCTGAGCTGAATCTGTTTAGCCTCGAGCAAAGGAGACTAAGGGGGGACATAATCCAGGTGTTTAAGATTCTAACAGGTCTGGATGCTGTTCAGCCAAATGGCTATTTCAATGTTAGTTTAAATACCAGAACTCGTGGCCATAAGTGGAAATTAGCTGGAGAACATTTTAAAACGAATTTGATGAAGCATTTCTGTACACAGCGTGTAGTTAGAGTATGGAATAGTCTTCCTGTTATTGTAACACAAGCTAAAACCCTGGGTTCTTTTAAATCAGAGCTAGATAAGATTTTTGAGCTATTAGCTAAGTTCTCCTCAAAGGAGCTTGATGGGCCGAATGGCCTCCTCTCATTTGTAAATCTCTTTGGTTCTTATGAGTCAGCTTACAGAGATGAGGTCCAGAAACTGATAGGTTGGAGTTCAGCAAACAATTTGGCACTAAACAGCACAAAGACAAAGGAATCACTGACTTCAGGAAGGATGGAGGCGACACTGGCCTGCCTAGATGGATGGATGGATGTTTTTATTGACATTGTAAGTACAATGAGATTTAGTTTGGAACGCGCCAGCAGCTACACAGTATATTTACAATTATATAGATTGTGAGGCATAAAATAAGGTGTGAGTAATATAACATAACGACATAATATAAGTAATCATTAATTAATCATTACAGATGGTATGAGGTGTGAACCGCTAGGCTGCTATGGCATGTTTGGTATCAAACCGATGGAAAATCACTCCAGTTTCCAAATCTGGTCAGTGGTTACCACGAAAGTGAATATATCAAAAGTTACACCAGCCTAACGAAAATCATCAATACAAGGGAAATCACTCAGGTCATAAATCTCAAAAGGACTGATACAGACCCCCTTCCGAAAGCCCGCCAAATGGATGGTCAGCCATTGGTCCAGGAGTCGAATTCCTGGTCACTCCTATTCACGAACTTTACACTATAAAACCTGGCACCTCAGAACAAAGCCAGGAGAGGAGAAACAGAAGGGAGGAGAAAACAAAAGACCATCAGCACGAAGAGAGGCAGAGAACATCAGCCCAAGAGAAGAGAAGCCCACAAGAAGCCCTCCTGAAGCCTATCAGTGAAGACCCAGCTGGACAGAGAACTGCAACCAAGCCCAAGCTTCACCAGGAGAGGGAATCAGAGGGGCTCCACTCCAACAACCGCTGCAAACACCGCGCCTCCCTGAGTGCCATCACCCATCAGCTCATCAGCCTCCGCAACCAACTGCCAAGACCCCCCCCCCCCCCCCCACTCTGCAACCAAGTAAACAAACTTCCTTTCATTTATAACAACCTAAACTCCTATTCACCTGCTATATTACTTTAGGACAGTATTTCCACAAATTGCTTGCTTTGCAGAACAGTATTTTCCCTTTTAAGGTTACTCATTTTAAATCTGGTCATTGCATTTTCATGATTACATTGTTTGTGTCCACTCCGTTATTTCGTGTTTATTGTTTGTTAGGTGTAATGTCTGTCTTATGTTAGTTATAGGAATAAATGCATGTCTTTTACACAACTTCAGCCTCCGTTCATTGAGTGCTCACAAGAATCCCTGCCTGTGCGATCTACGCTCTGAAACCTCAAATTCGCCTGAAATATCGCGAGACTCTCTCTCATTGGCCGTGAGGGGAGCTTCGCTACCGATCGTTTACATTACCTGGTGACGCAGCTCGTTGGACAAGCCTTCTATTCTAACCCAGGTTATTACGTGATACTGGTTATTAATGAGTTCCATTTAAGTCACACATTAACAGACTCACGGTGTTTCGCAATTGAGTTTGAGCCGACCATTCAGCATAAAAATTGGTTAATAATCACAAGGCACAAGGTTTAAACTTATTCTGAGCACACAATTTAAACTTTTTATGACCGAACGTGCAGTGAAGAAGCGCTACTGTCAACTGGTTGCAAAAGTCGCACTCATGGCAATCTGAAGGCATTTAAGCGGGATCATATGGGCTTATTATAGTTATTTTTATTTCTATTATTAGTAGTTATATTATTTTGTTTTATTTTCGGTGATTTCATTGTAGTTCTTTCGTATTAAACTGCAGTAAACTTTAACCCTATGTCTGACGAGATTCTCAGATGTAGCGCTTTGTTTCCAGGTTCAATTCGGACGAGTGTCTCCGTTTCTATATATCCTGGGAGAGATCTCTCTATTAGCGAACGGGAATACTTGTTATGAGGTTCTAACCTAAATTATGTTGCGCTTGGACATAAGACCGATAGCTTAGTTACCTATCAGGATCATACTCGTATGTGTGTGCCTGCTTTAGACAAAGCAAGTTTAACACAACTTTGCGCTGTGAGCCAAGTGTGTGTCATTTAGAAATTGGGAGTCTCCTGTGCTTGAGACCCGCCGTGGTTAAGCACCATTTGCGACGAGATATAGTGCACTCACAATTTAAATCTGTCGCCGTAACGCGTGCGCCGTCTCGCTTCAGTAATTGTTTTAAGGGGTTTTATACTGTGCAAGGCACAGAAGAAGGCCACAAGCAGCATGCGCATGCATTAAATGTGTGTGTCACTCATCTAGCGTCGGCAACCGCCTAGCTATATCTTTGGTTACCTCTAGTGGTCAGGCATAGAACTACCACTCCATTTCGAAATTGCGCCTCTAGTGGCCAGGCATAGAACTACCACTCAATTTCGATATTGCGCCTCTAGTGGCCAGGCATAGAACTACCACTCCATTTTGATATTGCGCCCCCGGTGGTCAGGCATAGAACTACCACTCCATTTCGATATTGCGCCCCCGGTGGTCAGGCATAGAACTACCACTCCAGTTCGAAATTGCGCCTCTAGTGGTCAGGCATAGAACTACCACTCCATTTCGAAATCGCGCTTCTAGTGGTCAGGCATAGAACTACCACTCCATTTCGATATTGCGCCCCCGGTGGTCAGGCATAGAACTACCACTCCATTTCGAAATTGGGCTTCTAGTGGTCAGGCATAGAACTACCACTCAATTTTGAAATTGCGCTTCTAGTGGCAAGCCATAGAAGTACTACTCCATTTCGAAATCGCGCCTCTAGTGGTCAGGCATAGAACTACCACTCCATTTCGATATTGCGCCCCCGGTGGTCAGGCATAGAACTACCACTTCATTTCGAAATTGCGCTTCTAGTGGTCAGGCATAGAACTACCACTCAATTTTGAAATTGCGCTTCTAGTGACAAGCCATAGAACTACTACTCCATTTCGAAATCGCGCCTCTAGTGGTCAGGCATAGAACTACTATTCCATTTCGAAATCGTGCCTCTAGTGGTCAGGCATAGAACTACCACTCCATTTCGAAATTGCGCCTCTAGTGGCCCGGCATAGAACTACCACTCAATTTCGATATTGCGCCTCTAGTGGCCAGGCATAGAACTACCACTCCATTTTGATATTGCGCCCCCGGTGGTCAGGCATAGAACTACCACTCCATTTCGATATTGCGCCCCCGGTGGTCAGGCATAGAACTACCACTCCAGTTCGAAATTGCGCCTCTAGTGGTCAGGCATAGAACTACCACTCCATTTCGAAATCGCGCCTCTAGTGGTCAGGCATAGAACTACCACTCCATTTCGATATTGCGCCCCCGGTGGTCAGGCATAGAACTACCACTCCATTTCGAAATTGGGCTTCTAGTGGTCAGGCATAGAACTACCACTCAATTTTGAAATTGCGCTTCTAGTGGCAAGCCATAGAAGTACTACTCCATTTCGAAATCGCGCCTCTAGTGGTCAGGCATAGAACTACCACTCCATTTCGATATTGCGCCCCCGGTGGTCAGGCATAGAACTACCACTCCATTTCGAAATTGCGCTTCTAGTGGTCAGGCATAGAACTACCACTCAATTTTGAAATTGCGCTTCTAGTGACAAGCCATAGAACTACTACTCCATTTCGAAATCGCGCCTCTAGTGGTCAGGCATAGAACTACTATTCCATTTCGAAATCGTGCCTCTAGTGGTCAGGCATAGAACTACCACTCCATTTCGAAATTGCACCCCCGGTGGTCAGGCATAGAACTACCACTCCATTTCGATATTGCGCCCCCGGTGGTCAGGCATAGAAGTACCACTCCATTTCGATATTGCGCCCCCGGTGGTCAGGCATAGAACTACCACTCCAGTTCGAAATTGCGCCTCCAGTGGTCAGGCATAGAACTACCACTCCATTTCAAAATCGCGCCTCCAGTGGTCAGGCATAGAACTACAACTCCATTTCGATATTGCGCCCCCGGTGGTCAGGCATAGAACTACCACTCCATTTCGAAATTGCGCTTCTAGTGGTCAGGCATAGAACTACCACTCAATTTTGAAATTGCGCTTCTAGTGGCAAGCCATAGCAGTGCCACTCCATTGAAATTGCACCTCTAGTGGTCCGCCATAGTAGGTTAACAACATCTGAGTTGGGTCTCTGGTGGTCAACTGCGGTGATACAACACGCATAATTGGACACACAGGTTCTTGCCTGAAAGCAGGAATCAACTTCACAGACTAAATCAGTTTGATCACAATACATTAACATCCAATTAGGTTATTGTTGCATAACTAATTGATGTTTACAATTGAATAAGAAACACAATTCATTTGGTTTGATTCCCGTTTAACCTTTTTGATTTATTTTAGGTTTTATTTCACCTTATGCTTTCATTCATTCCATCTCCCCCAACAAGGGGACTTGCATAGAAGTTCAACCACTATTAACAACAGTAAACCAGTTACGTACACAATCCCATCAGGAAGTCGTTTGGATGTGATCAGTTGAGCCCTTCGGGTGCTGGGTGCTTACCATTCGCTCTCTGTTGGTTGAGCTTGTCTGTGGCTCTGCTGTCACTGCTTGTGATCGTACAGTTTGTCAGAACCGAAGGGGAGTTCTCAGCAATTGGATGCCCAAAAGCGTGTCAGCCCGGCTACACCCACTGACTCATTACGGGCAAGGCTGACAGGTACCTCAGGCGGTCATTACAACTTTTGAGCAGGACTTCGTTTAGGGTGAGTTCTGAGAACGGCCCTAGCTTGGACTCTCACTAGGGTGGGTGATACCTGAAGGCAATTTTGCCAGCCGATAAGCTCCACCTGGGTTGTCTCAGTTGTGCATACAGAATACGCCCTTCCAAGTTAACATTGCTGGGGATCGGGGGAGTGGAAGCCGGACTCAGGCTTGCTTGGCTGGGAGAATGATTCCTGGTCTTAGAGGAATGTTTAATGAGGAGAGGTTAGCTGAGCTGAATCTGTTTAGCCTCGAGCAAAGGAGACTAAGGGGGGACATAATCCAGGTGTTAAATCTGGTCATTGCATTACATTTTTTTTGTATCCACTCCTTTATTTCGTGTTTATTGTTTGTTAGGTGTAATGTCTGTCTTATGTTAGTTATATCCATCCATCCATTTTCCAAACTGCTTATCCTACTGGGTCGCGGGTGGTCCGGAACCTATCCCGGAATGTGGAATGGGCACGAGGCAGGGAACAATCCAGGATGGGGGGCAGCCCATCACAGGGCACACTCACACACAAATCGTGATTATATTATTGCACTATACTGTATAAATAAAAAGTAAACTTAATACCAGTTGTGGTAATAAAGTGCACAGAGAGTAAGAGAGAGTAGGGTTTCACATAAACGTATGTTCATTAGCATTTAGTATTCTGATGGCTTTGGGGTTAGAAGCTCTTATTAAATCTGGTTGTTCTGCAATGCATACTGCGGTAACGTTTACCAGAGGGCAGAAGTTCAAACATCTCATGTGCTAGGTGCGTGGGATCTTTTTTAAATATAATTATGCATATGTAGAACTAGGGATATGATCCTGTTAAGTATGATAGTTCTGTCTCATTATTGCAGGATCGACATCCATAGTAACTGTGGTGATCTATCCATTTGTGTGCATGTCTGTGTGTGTGTGTGCGAGCGGGTATACCTATCCTACCCCATAGCGTGATAAATACCTGTTTTTTTTTTCCCTTATGGGGACCACGAAACTGAAAACCAGGAAAACTCTATTTTATAAAAATCTGTGACTGCTGTGGAAAAACTAAAAATGCAAAACCTCTTTTATTTTGCTTGGTTACTTATGGTTATGGTTAGGGCAGAGTGGGGGTTAAGATTGTCATAGTTAGCGTTAGCATTTATCCAATAGAAGTCAATGAGCGGGCCCCATAAGGATAGGTATACCCTATGTGTGTGCATGTGTGTGTTTGTCCCATATTGCCTGGGCTTCAGGATACCTCATAACCCGGAACTTCATCAGAAGTAGTTAGAAAATGGATGAATGGATGGATGGATGGATGGATGGATGGATGGATGGATGGACAGATCAATAAAAGTACAGAACATCCATTTTACAAAGAACCATCAACACTAAATGTATGCACTGGTCATGCTCCTGGAAATTAAACTTCTTTTCTGAAAAGCAGCATGTTCATAAATTAGCTGCTGTTATACCTTGGGGGAACAAATGCAGATGAAATTGTAAAACAAACTGCAGTGGCAAAACAGTTCTGGCTGCCTGTGCTGCCCTGCCTGCCCGCCCTCCTGCCCATTACGTCCTGCCTGTGCCACCCTCCTGCCTGCCCTCCTGCCTGTTTACGTCTTTCCTGTGTGCCCTGCTGCCAGTTATTCTGTATTTACATCCGGACTTAACTAATTGAACCATATAAACCATATAAATCAGGACTTTGTTAACGTGACTTCTGACCTGTGGAGGATGGGCTCCCCCTTTCACTCTGGTTCCTCCAAAGGTTTCTTACTATGACTGAGTTTATCCTTGCCAATGTCGCTTTCTAATTTTTCAGGCTAGATCTTGCTCACTGGGACAATTGGGCAGGGACAAAGTAAAGTGCTTTGAGACAATGTAAGGCTATGAAAATGTACTATACAAAATAAAGTGAATTGACTTGAGTAATGTGGCACAAAGCAACCCTTCTTTGCCACAGGAAATGTCTGGTGCAATTTCTTTTTTAATTGTACATGTCAATTGCATAATACCCTAAACTAATTCATTATTATTTCTATTATTATCATCATCATCAGTATTTCATTAGTATTCCATGGTATTTAGATTTTTCAGGAATCAGTGTGTGTACTGTATACTTTTTAATTTATTTGCACTATGTGTAGTGTCTCTGCAGCTGTATATACTTGCTGCATTATGCACAAGAACTTCCCTCAGGCATCAGTATAGTTAATCAAATGTAATATTTCTTGCTTGTTTATTAAGTTGTTTTAGGTATTTTGTGTGTTCCACTTAATTTAGTGTAATTAGTCCTAGTTGACTCAGGTTTAGTTAGATTTTTCCTTCTGTTGTTCCTCTGCATCATGCTACTGTCATAAAATTTCAATGTCTTACCTAACTTAAGAGTTTTGTGCATTGTGTTTTGGAGAGAAAGAAATCATTACTTTTTTTCTTTAGATTCATCCACTGATTCTATCACCTATGACACATTCCCCCTGAATATTTGTTTGTTTATTTATGTATTTGCTTGGGGGATGGAATTAACAAACAGAAATAACTGAATGAATCAGGGTAGTGAAAAACATTTATAAACTTATCATTTTGGTATTGGTACGATCCTGTTCTGGTTAGTTAGCCGAGGGAGTAAATCATCCGGAGTTTCATCTCTCAATCTCCTCCTACACCCACTCAGCATCACAGTATGGACTCCCCAATGCAACTGATCTGCACGTATTTGTACTCTGGGAGGAAATTGAAGCCCCCATAGGAAAAACTCAAAGCCTACAGACATATGCACAAAACCAGGGGACATGCTCAGTTCTGCAGGCCTGGAAGTGTGAGAGAAGGCTATTTATTGAGTTTCCCCTCTGCCCCTGGTAAAGATGAAACATGCACAAGTCATTAAACACACATATACTTACATGAAAGTCTGACTGATACTGGAGCTTCCAGTGCCCGTAAACCAGGTACTGGGGTACTCCATTTCCTTCTTGATAATTAGCGCCATTGAAAAAAAAAACGGTGCCTTTCCTAATATTAACTGACTCTCAGACAAATGTACTGCTTGAAGACCCTGCCACTATTCGCATTTTCCAGCAGGAGTCACAAATCTTCATTGCATTCAGTTTATTCTCAGATGAGCTCATGCATGTTTCTATGTGCATCTTTACACTTAAACAAATACAGCTAACCTCTGTTGTTATATTCCATATATATTTGTCGTGACTGGCCTTTTTTCTCAAATGATGGATTTCTGAAACTAAAACTGACAGTATTCTAAAATATTTATATTGCCACATCATCGACACATGTTCTAATATGACATAGCATTCCCCTGGACCATAGTGCGACTTAGAGACAAGATATAACATGCCCTTCACGGTAAAACACTAGATAGGTGCAACACTTAATGTCAACGTTGTCAATGTCAATGTTGACTTAATGTCAACGTTAAATTCATGGATTCGCAAATTAAGTAACACGGTTACAGTACAAAAACGAGCAGAGCTGTGTATGGCATGACTATCTCGCGGCGGCGACAAAATATGCTTATCCTTCTAATTATTCAGAAGAAAATATATTTGCAAGCACAGCCGTTCACGGCTTCCGTACAAAAAGCTGTCACTACGCTACAGGAAGAATACACGACCAATATAGGATTTACACAAGTCTGCTTCTTTTGTTTTATTTAGTAACAACTTTCACAAAAATTGACAGCAATACTGCTAAAAGTGCAGATCTGTTGCCAAATTAAATAAACAAAGAAATTAATCATAAAAATATTCAAAGTATATACAGCCAGGGGCGCCGCTAGCAATTTTGGGCCCTATGACAAAATATGAGGTTGGGCCCCCCTATCACACCCATTCAGATCTCTGGGGGCCCCTAAAGGGCGTGGGCCCTTAGAATTGTCCCAACTTTCCCCCCCTTAGCGGCGCCCCTGTATACAGCTAACCATTTCCAATCGAAAAGTACATACAAGTCTCCAATATAAGTTATACAATGGAGCGCAGATAAAACTTTTAAATAGTAATTAACCAAACTATATAAAGAATACAAGTTTGAATACAGGTAATTTGTATAAATTTTACTGTGTTCAGACTGAAAAATCAGCACCAGCCTTACACACATTGCAGTTCTGCTTTTTTCTTCTTTTAGCATAATTACCCGTTTCACGTTCACGAGGCAGAAGATCCCTGCAAATGTGAAAATTCACAAGTAACAGGCACCATTAACCTCAAGCCATAACAGTCTGCTAGCCTGAACAATAGCAAACTCTATGTATTACCAATTATTACGCAGGTTGTCACTTTATCAAATCATGACTGTTACTAAGAAGTGGGAGTGAAACGCGTGTCACGAGATCTCGCGATATTACAACATGACGAGATTTCTCGTTGGAGCGAAAAGCCGTTTCACGAATGCGCTGCAAATGAGCTGCTGTAAATATGTCGGCATCTGACTAAATTACTATAGTAGATACCCCAGACACTTTTGAATCTTTTGTGTGTCAGCATTTCGGGTGCCCGGCGGAAAATATAAATGGCGAAAGGGAGACAGACAAAACACGAACCATCTGTAAGGACTGTAGAAAGCTAATGCCGCACACAGCGGCTAATGCTACTACTAACTACTATGCAAAGCCATTTGCAGCACCATCATAGCTCTTTATTTAAATTCACTGCACCGGTGAAGAAAACATTTTTAAAAAAATGTTATGTTTATTATTGGGTGCTTTCCACTTCATGCACCCACATACAGCGCTAGCTTAAAGCAATGCATTCTGGTCCTGACGCAATGCATCATGGTTATATTTTTTATCGCCCGTTGCATTACGTCACCATGTCACATGGTACCAAAACTCCGCGAGAGCAAGACACATCAGGCAGCACCTCTTAGCAGGCTGCACAGGCTGGATCCGCCTCCATTACGACACAACTTTGCCCTTATTGGCTTAAGATTTTAGTTACATACATGACGTTTGTATATCTGCTATTTCTCCCGAGAAGCAGGTAAAGCGGTAACTGCTTTTCAATTAATTTACTTGGTAAAATTAAATTTAAATAAATGATATGAATATTGTAATAGTACTCGTGAGCTTTGTTTGTTGTTAGTTACTGTAATGTTGCGCTGCTTTATTTGTTTAATCGTCTTGTCTGTGAAGACATTCAAGTTAATCAAATAAGAACTGCACTGTACACTGTACATGACCATAAAAACTTTGAATCCTTGAAATAAATGTTTTTGATCTTTTCCTTGGCAGTTATCTTTTTACACAGGGCCTCTATGTACACAATAGTTATTTTTTTCACGACTAACAGTATGGATCAGGAGTTGGTTATTGTAAAAGAAGTAATGTGCATGCAGGTGATATTTGTATAGATTTATATTTACCCCTAGGTGATAAGTTTGACAGTCATTTCTTTTACCGTTTGGCCTCTCGGTTGAACATAATAGTGGCGCGAGCAGCTCCACTTGGTTTTTTAAAAATACTCAGCCATGAACTTTTGGTGAACTCAGGTGAATCCCTTCCTTCAGTAGTAAACCTTGGTAGTTTCAGCCGTTTACACATTGTCTCACTAAAAGGTTGATAATATATTTGTCCTTTTACATAGTGATAAAATATACGCGATAAAAATGTGAATATTCATAGATTCAGGACTAACAAAGTAGCTAACAGAAACTCAGACTAACAAAAGGTGCAAATACATACTCAGTTGGTTCCATTGTGTTGATTACATTATAATGTTTACATTGTAATGATTATATCATGGATATTTGGCATACTTTTTATAAAATCGTAATTCTTATATTCTGCGTTATATAGTGCTAAATAATATTCCATAGATGGATGGACTTTATTAATCCCCGTGGGGAAATTGTGTTTTTTATGTCTCCCTCAACTTACTCTTTGTGGAGTAAGTTGTCCGCGAAGTGCAGCTACCTGTTGGGGCGCCCAGGGAGCTGGGGGTTAAGGGCCTTGCTCAAGGACCCACAGACGTGCTGAGGCTGGGTTAGTTTCAACTGGTGACCTCATTACAGGCACAAGGACTGACCCCTGCCCCCCAACTGTGTATGAGTAGCATTTATGCTGTTTCTTGAGTGTGAGCTAGTACATAAACCAGCTAGTGCTCACCATTGCAAAAATACTCTAGCTTTCTGTCATACACATTTTTTTATTTTCTTACATTGTCCGTTTTTGTTCATAGTCTGTAATATTCTGAATAACGACAATGTAGAGGAAAAACAGATTAAATTCTCCTTGTTTGTAATTTCCCCATGTAATCCACTGCCTTGTGGTAAGAGGTGCAAAAGTCAGACGCGTTGAATGATGAGGATACGATATTGAGTTTAGTTCTTGAGAGGATTTATTCATATGATATTTTAACACACAGTACTTTGAACTGGTTTGTTTGGCGCAAAAGGGCCGATATGCAGACACCATCACACATGGCAAATACGGTCAATGACTGTTTCACTTTGCACCTTCAGCCCTGAGCCGCGTAATCTCAGCACCTTTAATAACAACCATTGCTGCCTCCTACAGGTGGGAATACACTTAGACAATAGTAAATATCACTAAGGCAGGCAAGTACCTCTCGTTTCAAGTGTTGCAATACTATATAACATTATATTATAAACAATAAATACGAATAAATAAAAACATTAAACAAATAAACATAATCAATAATATTCATGAATAATTATGCTTAATATACAAATAAAAGAATAGCTCCTGCAGATGATTTCAGATAACTACTGGAACAATGAGTTCTGGAGGGGAGCAAGCTCTGTTACATGCTATAGAAATGTTGATCTGATTCCTTTCATTATCAGATTGTTACCACTGTTAAAAACCACAGATATTGTATTCTGATTGTATGCATTTCCTTATTAGGGCATGTCAGTTACTTCTGTTAAAAAATCCGTTTATTCTGACGTCGTAAATTTCCTGATCAGAGTTTACCCTCTTTAAAGTGATGGAGGTCCACTTGTGCGAAAGATACATCGATATGCATATGAGATTTCGTTTGTGCCAAAAATATGTAAATAGCACACAGTCCATGTCGACTGAGCATGTGACAAAGAATTTTTCTGTGACAATTCTATTTTGTCAATGAGTTTGTCTGTGGAGCCCCTGAAGGGACCTAATGGTGTCCGCTAATTAGATACCCAGAAATAAACTGTGTGGCTCCTGCCCAAGCATTGCTGCCCAAACAGCAGCTTCCTCCTTATGCCACCGAGGGAGGAGTAGCCAGTGGTTCCCCTGCCCCTTCCCCTCTCCCCCCTGCAGACGAGGATCATAACCATTCAGCACCCGACTCTACCTCCTTCTCGGTGAAGAAGTGCCGTGGCGAAACACTCAGGCAGCAGGACGAGGTAGCAGAAATTCTTGCCCCTATGTTGGTATGTCCAAATCCTCAAGGGGGAGATAAGGTTTGCTCATCTGACACTGTAGATGAAGGAGTTGAACATAAGAACATAAGAACTATACAAACGAGACGAGGCCATTCGGCCCATCAAGCTCGCTTGGGGAGAACTAAACTAATAGCTCAGAGTCGTTAAAATCTTATCTAGCTCTGATTTAAAGGAACCCAAGGATTCAGCTTGCACTACATTATCAGGAAGACTATTCCATACTCTACACGCTGCGTAAAGAAGTGCTTCCTTAAATCCAGCTTGAAATGTTCTCCCGCTAATTTCCACCTATGGCCACGAGTTCGTGTATTTAAACTAATGCTGAAGTAACTATTTGGTTGAACAGCATCCAAACCTGTTAGAATCTTATATACCTGGATCATGTCCCCCCTCAATCTCCTTTGCTTGAGACTGAACAGATTTAGCTCAAGTAACCGTTCCTCGTATGACATTCCTCTAAGACCAGGAATCATTTTTGTGGCCCTACGCTGCACCTTTTCTAAGGCCACAATGTCCTTTTTAAGATATGGTGACCAAACCTGCACACAATATTCTAGGTGAGGTCTCACCAAGGAATTGTATAATCTTAGCATTACCTCCCTTGACTTAAACTCCACACACCTGGAGATATACCCCAACATCCTATTGGCCTTTTTTATTGCTTCCCCACACTGGCGAGAATGGGACATGGAAGCATCAACATACACACCAAGGTCTTTCTCATGATCAGCTACCTTTATTTCAGTGACACCCATGAAATACCTGTACTTTATATTTCTGCTCCCTAGATGGAGTACCTTATATTTATCGACGTTAAATTTCATCTGCCAGGTATCGGCCCAGTCACTAATTAAATCAAGATCCCGCTGTAGCTGCTGAGCCACTAATTCAGTATCTGCTACACCACCCACCTTGGTGTCATCTGCAAATTTCACCAGTTTACTGTATATATTGGTATCCATATCATTTATGTAAATTAGGAACAATAGTGGTCCTAAAATCGAACCCTGCGGTACCCCACTATGAACGCAAGCCCACTGTGAGTTGAAGGACATTGCCAGTGACCTGCTGGACCCCAGGCAGAACAGGCCTCACCATGCGACAGCCCTTCAGAGACTGGTCCTCCTGCGCATGGACTGGGGCATGATGCATCAGTTTAAACAGGAGCCTGGTAAATCCTGCGAGTGCTACACCAAGCGACTGATGGCAGCATTCTCCAACTACAGTGGGATGGACTCCACAACGGACCGAGAGTGTATGTGATGTAAAATACACTAAGATAGGTAAAAACTCTTTTGTGGACTAAGTAAAACAAACATTTTATGTTCTAGTTTTCTTAAAACTACTGAAACAAATAATTGGCTACACTGCAGTTCCGCTGTTTTGTTTGGCACCCCTGCATGTCGTGCATTGTGTGGAAAAAACCTGAAGGCTGAGGAATGTTACGTAACACAGCTAGAATGTAAAAACTCTCTCTGGTGTAATTCACTGCATAAAACCAATGGTGTTAAGTGTGATGTCTTCTTCATAACACTCCCTGATGTTTGTGTCCGTGACCATGAGATAGGGTGGGCTGCTTTTCTTCCTTCCTTTGACTAGTATTCCTCCTAAATTGTTCATCTGTATTTGCTGCATTGGTACTTGATGTGCGTGTGCCTTGTGTCACGATCGCCATTTAACGGGAGCGGCGGACGGGCAGGAAACAGGCAAGGCAGGCAGGATACGGGGATTTATTAGGAACACGGGGTGCAGGAAACATCTCACGCAGACGGACTTCAATGACGGACACTGAACTCTAGTAAGACATGAACTCAAATAGACAGGACTGATTGAAAATAATCGGACACAGCTGGGTACGATCAGGGAAGCACACGTGGATAATCAGGGGGCGTGGCACACACGGTGGTCAGACTGTCCGGGACCTCCTCGGGGACTAGGGCAGGAAAGTCTGGAGCTGGGTCAGGGACAGGAGTGGGGCCAGGAACAAGAGCCCCAGGGGGCACAGTCATTTGAGGCGGAGGGAGCGCCTCGGGCGTGGGCTCTGGGGCCGCAGGGGGCAGCGGAGGCGGCTGCTCAGGAGCTACGGGCAAAGCAGGCGGCGGCTGCTCGGGCTCTGGGGCCGCAGGGGGCAGCGGAGGCGGCTGCTCGGGCTGCGCAGGAGCTATGGGCGACGAAGGCAACTGCTCAGACGCTGTAGCAGGAACCCAGGACTTTATGCTCAGCCCACTGCTGTTAACTCCGATGACTCACAACTGAGCAGCAATGCACATTTCGAATTCCATCATCAACATCAGGCAGATGACAAGACTGTTGTGGGTCTCATCAATAAAAACGGTGACTCAGCATACAAAGAGGAAGTGTGATGACTATCGGACTGCTGCAGAGCCAACAACCTGTCTCTGAATGTTGACCAAAGAGATGGTTGTTGACGTTAGAAGAACACAAAACACAGAGTGACCACTCTCTGCTGCACATCGATGGCTCATCTGTGGAGATCGTAGAGAGTACCAGATTCCTTGTTGTCCATCTGGCGGAGAATCTCACCAGGTCCTTCAACATCAGCTCCATAGTAAGGAAAGCACAGCAGCACCTCTACTCTCCACGGAAGCTCAGAAAAGCCCATCTCCCATTCTCACACTCTATTGGGGAACTGTTGAAAGCACCCTGAGCAGCTGCATCACGGTCTGCTTTGAGAACTGTGTCGCCTCAGATCACAAGTCCCTACAACAGATAGTGATGACAGGTGAGAAAATCATTGGGAGTATCGTGTTAGAGAAATATGTACTTTTTTTATCATCATTTTGCTAGACGCTTAGAAACAACACCCTGCCGCAGCTTGATCTTAATTGAGCAATAACACGTCTCAAGAACTGTCGCTTGAATATTTCCACCCCATATATGGTGACAAACAATGTTCAATGTCAGTTGCATATCCTGTTTGTGTACCTCAATAAAAGACACTGCGAGGGGAGTTACTCTTTCGAAGTTGGCTGAGTTCGACTGAGAGGCTGACACCTCGAGGTCAGGACCGGGCTTCCCTTTGTAAGGAAAAGTGGTAAAAATGTCCCAAGGTTCTTGGTTGATCATTTGAATGCAGACAATGTTAGGAATTTATGATCATGGGGGAAGCCAGGGAGAGAATGGGGGTTCCAGTTGGCACCACTATGGTGATAAGGATAAGATAAGGTGATAAGAATTGAATTACAATGATCATAAAAGTCTCCACCCTGTCCTGTCCCGTCCCTGTCTCAGGATCCTCACACTCCAGGGGGTCACTCTTTATATGTAAATTCACTCACAACACCTACACACAACACCTTGGTGGGGAGGGCCTTTTTGGGTATAAAGGGGGGTGAAGAACTGTCTTCAATTTGTATCTGAGCTGCCTTTCAGTACCCGGTGTGTCTCTACACTGTATTACATTGTATTATTTTTGCTGTTCAATAAACCATCATTTTGCTGAAACTGCGGAGACTCTGCAAGTGGATTCCCTACACCTTGCAGCAAGTAAAACGTCATCACAGCTGTCTGCGTTGTTCTGTGTTCAGAGACTGGTTTGTTTCCTCACAGCTGTCTGCGTTGTTCTGTGTTCAGAGACTGGTTTGTTTCCAGCGCATCTTCAGAAGAAGATAACCCTAACATATCTCTCCCCTCCATCACAGATATTCACACCACACACTGCATCCGCAAAGCCACCACCATTGTGGATGACCCCACCCACCCCTCACATTATCGTTTCACCCTCCTGCCTTCTGGAAATAGGTCCCGGAGCATTCGGGCCTTTACAGCCAGACTCAAACAGCTTTATCCCCCATGCCGTCAGACTACTGAACTCTCAGGGACTAATCTGATACCACACACACATACACTCATTAACACACTTTATTAATTTAACTACTATTTTTTATCTTATTGTCGCCATGTTTACAGTTACTTTTATTTATTTTTATTGCTACCCCTCATTGGACAACCAAACTGCGCCTTCTCAGTACTGGGTTTACTGTGCTGTTTGTGCTCGTTGGTGTCAGTTGTCCTCTCTTTTTGCACTGTCCTGCAATGTTTGCAGACAGTTTTGCTCATTATGCACCATACAGTATGTTGCTAGGTTTGGTATGTGTTAGTCTTCTGTTAATTTAAGTAGCACCTTGGTCCGGGGAAACAGTTTCTTTTGTAACTGTACTATACTCAACTGTGTAAAGTTAAAAATAACATTAAAGACCTACTTGACTTTTACTGAACAGGTGCTAAAGTGAAATTACTTGCTTTCTGGGAAAGAACTCCAGCTGAAATTTCTGTACAACAATTATGGGAGACATATGGGAAGGACGCGGTGTCAGACCTGCCCCAGTGGGACGAATGTGGTTTTCCTAGTAACAGCAGCTTCAGTCCCAATCAGATAAGCCAGATGCGTCTGAAATTAGAGGAACGGGATCAGACTGGTTGCTCAGGGACTAATGTGGTAGAACTAAAACAGAGACAAATTGGACGGGTGTTTCAATTGTGGAAAATGAGACAAAGCAGGCAGAGGAGATGCAGGTGGCAAAGAAGCATGAGATAAGGAATGCAGAGAATGTGGATGAGGGTGAGACTCCTGTGAAAACTGTGTATTGAAAATTAGGGCCATAGTATTGTCATCCATCCTGTCAGGGTATGGAAATACACTGAGGGTAAATGGCCTAATGCAGGAAGTGTCCTTAATCCTATAACATCCAGCTGATTCAGGCTGTGGGGGACAGTGTAGTACTGCACTCTTCTGGCTGGGACCTTGAATAAATGAATGAATGTTACATTTATACAGCCCTTTTCTAAGATACACAAAGAGCTTTACAGAAGCACTGGGGAGGCCACTTCAACCCAAACGTGAGGCAGCAGGAGAGGGGGCCCAGGCAGAGAGAACAGCCAACAAGACGGGTGCTTCCACAGACAGGACGGGGGCCCCGGCAGACCAACGCTGACGACTCCTGGGGACCAAGTCAACCAGAGCAGCTGTCGTCATTGTGACCTCACCCTCAGACATCCATCATTGTCTAAAACCGCTTATGCTACTGGGTCGCGGGGGGGTCCAGAGCCTATCCTGGCAGGATCTGTGCACGAGGCAGGGAACAACCCAGGACGGGGGGGCAGCTCATTGCAAGGCACATTCACACACCATTCACACACACATGCACTCCTACGGCCAATTTAGCAAGAGAGAACATGCAAACTCCCCACACATGTGACCCAGGCGGAGACTCGAACCTGAGTCCAGTGGTGGGAGGTAACAGTGCTAATCACTGCACCACCAAGCAGCCCCACCCTCATACATGATTTCTGATTCTTGATTTTAATCCCCTTTTCTGTTTTTGGCAACATATAAAGTGCTGTGAATGTCACTGTCAGATTGTCATATCATTCCTCCAGTTGTCCCTTGTCACCCTGGATGCACATTGAGTGTTTTGCTAAATATTTTATCTTGTAGTGTTCCTGATTTTTTCCTGTGTTTTAATTTGCAATTCTCAAATTTCATGACTGGCATCCGTGGGGACGATTATTAAACCTGTTAACTCTGCACTTCAATTTCAAACTGTTGGTAACATGTGTACATATTTTTGTCTGATCTTTTCACCACCAGGTGGCGATATAGCAACTCCAGAGTTATTGATGGCTAGAACAAAAAAAACACAGTAACACAGAAGGTGTAGCTAAAAATTCTGGGCCCCTGACAGAATGTCACCTTGCGCCCTCTGTCGAATTTTACATTCTGTGAAAGAGATTTGTTGAGCCATCTTCCAATGTAATCCAATCCAGCTCTTTATTTGAAAAGCACTTTAAACAACCTTATGGACCAAAGTGCTGCACAAAGGAATAAATAAAAACATTCACACACTTAAAAACGAGTAAAAGAAATTTAATAAAAACCAAAACATTCAATGTGAGTAAAAGGGCCATTAAATAAAAATTTAAAAAAATCAATTAATTAATAAAGAAAAGGCTAAGATTAAATAAGATTTACTATTAAAATTAACATCTCACAATGTGTCAAAGGTGAAGGAGAAGAGATTAGAAGAGATTTAAAAACGGACAGAGGGGATTCCTCTCTAATGTGAAAAGGCAAGTCATTCCACATTTTAGGAGCTGCGACTGCAAAGGCTCGATCCCCTCTAAGCTCACGCTGAGTCTTAGGAACCGTCAGGAACAGCTGATCAGCTGACCTGAGAGAGCGGGTGGGGGTGTAAGGGTGAAGCAGCTCACAGAGGTCAGATGGAGCAAGACCACTGAGGGCTTTAAAAGCAAATAACAGAATTTTAAAATGAATCCTAAAATGTACGGGCAGCCAGTGGAGTGAGGCTAAAATGGGGGAGACATGCTCATATTTCATGTGCGGCAGCATTTTGAACCTTCTGGAGGTGAACAATAGTGGAGCCTCTAACCCCAACATAGAGGGCGTTACAGTGGTCCAAACTAGTAGTGACAAAAGAGTGGATTACTGTCTCAAGAGTGCTGCCTAGAAAGAATTGGCTTTATTTTGGCCAACTGCCTCAATTGTAAAAAGCTTGACTTGACAACTAACCTTATCTGAGTGTCAAACTTAAGGTTGGTGTCGACTTTATGTGTGTGATGTGTGATGACTGGTTTACAATATTGTTCCAAGGAACCTAAAATTACAGTGGAGGTCAGAGGAGTGGAGTTACCAAAAACCAACACTTCTGTCCATTACCTCCCCACTTCCTTGTTAGTTACAATATTTGTTCTGCATTACTGTACTGCTTTGGAGCCTTTTGATATTAAGGTGAATAACACAGGTGAAAAATTAAGGTGAAAAAAGAGACAGATGCATTGACAGCAGTCGTGGCCACACTTTGGACTGGGAGTGTAAGAGCAAAGGAAACTGAATCCACTATGTTCTGTCCTGTAAATTTTTATTAAACACCACATGACACACATACGAGTCCTGTTTTAACTTTCAGGGCTGATGGTCTGCAGCCTGGCTTGTGTTCTACAGTGCAGCGCAGGTGCAGTCACTGTGCTGAGCCCGGCGTTATATTAATGACGCAGCCTTTCACACTGACCAGTGAGAAATAACCTTGAAAATGACTGTGCTCTTTGTGGTTCTCCTTTTTTCTTACCACCAAGCAAGAGACTAAACTATTTTCTACTTATCAGTTATCAGAAATCAGAAATGTCATGCAGTAATCAGAGGTTAGACAGCAAGAATGACTTTTGTATTTTTATCTTTTGTCAATCTTTTATCCAGCGACTACTAATTCTCATCGGGGTCTGGAGAGGGTGGGACCTGTCCCAGGAAGCACAGAGCACAGGCCTGCATGGGATGCCATTCCACACAAGCAAAAACAATTAAGATGGTCAGATTTGCCTCACTGTGTGATTTTGACTGGAAAGATGAACTAAGCACAGTCTTGTGTGTATAAAAATGCGTAGATTCATTTAACTTAACAATGAGATTCAAGCAACATGACCTTATAGTGTTAATGATCGGTATCTTACTGGTATTAACTGAATTATGCAAAATTCTACATTATTCTATATTATTGCACCCAAATTGTTCATACTGACTAAATGTAATTACTGACATCCTGGACATACTGCTTTTTAGGTTTGAATTTAAAAATGTTAGTAGACAAATTCATGCTGTCAATAACATCTCACTTGCTCACACCACTTTTAGATAAAAATACCCTTTGTGGTTTTTCTAGTGAAGCAGTGGGCCTGAGCTGAGGACCTGATGGTTGTGTGGTTTTCGCTCACTGAGAAGAGAGACACAACAAACCCTGCTCTCAGTCGGTCAGTCTTCCTGTAAAATGCAGAGGTGAGACTGCTAGTGGAAAATTACTGACCTGCAGCGTCAACAACACATATAAACAGCAGCACAAACAAAATGTTCCACAAATGCAGGACATCTGTATGCTTACAGCACACATCAGACACGCTGACCCCTCAGCACTGAGCTCCTCCAGGCTCTGTGCTCTCCCTCTTCTCTTCATTTTCTACACAAATCACTGCTGCTCCAGTGAAGATCCTGAATTTTGCAGGTGATACTACTGTGTTTGCCATCATAACTGAAGGTGATGAGTCTGCCTACAGACTGGAAGTCGTACAGCTGACCATCCAGTTCTGAACTCACATTATCCCAAATGTCCACATGCTTAGACTCCTCTCATCATCAGGGAGGAGCGTCCCCTTGGCACTGTAGAGTAGATGGATGAGAGCAGGCTGATAACAAGGCTGTCAATCAATTTTATGTGACACCTCTCACCCCCCCAGCAGACTATGGAGGCCCGTAAGGGCAGCTCCTTCAGTAAGAGACTCAGACACCCGGCGTGTGACAGAACGGTACCGCAGGTCATTGGGCCCCACAGCAGTCAGGCTTTATAATCTGCACTCTGCTCATTGAACTTTTCCCCTGTTCACTGTCTTCTGATTACAGTTTCTATCTGCTGCTGATCCTGCAATATTGTTCCTCCTTATTCACTGATGTGCAAGTGTGCATTGAGCCAGTGCATTATGCCCTGTGTGGCAGCTTCCTTTGGGAGGCTAATATCTGGCACATGAGCAATAATGTTACATGCAATAGGATTGTGTATAAGTTAAGGATTGTGTATAAGTTAATTTTAATATTCCTATAATATTCCTCTGTATGTAATATATTCTTATTTTTTGTTTCTATTATTACCCTATATTTATATATACATCCATTTCTTTTACATTCATAATGATGTTGTTTGTTGTTTTGTGCCCCACTGCTCTTGTAACAAGCCTCAGTCTTGACTCTCCCTTTTAAGGTCTTGGCCTTAAATCACACTCGATATAGGTGGTGTCGTCCCCATCACCCTGACCAGGATACATGCTGTAAGATTAATGGATGGTGTTTATCTGTGTGATGAAAAAGAATGTGAATAAAACAAAAATGTACCATTAAAATGGGAGCCCTAGGATGTGTGGTGGTTAGAGATGTGGACTGATGAGAATTTTGCTTTTCTAAAGTTCTGTTGTGAAAACTGTACATTCCGTTCCATGTACAGTAGTGATATGTAGCAATCATGTGCTCCAGTCAAATGTCCAGCTGCATGAATAATAATGGTGGCTTGTTTGGATACAATAACTTAGGCTGAATACTTGAAAGCGTGACCTGGGTGAGGTAGAGAGGAAACAGGGTCTTACAAGAAGCAGATATTGTTCTGTCTGTGTGGTTTTTACTCTTTGCAAAGTGAGTCCAGCACAGTGCAGTCAGTGGGTCAGTCTTCCTGAGCTGCATCTAACCAGTGGAAACATCTGCAGCACTGCAGAGAAGCACTCAGCAGACAAACAAACCCAAACAGCTTACAGCTGTATGTCACTTTTGGACAGAGGTGGACAAAGTACACAACTTCACTACTTGAGTTAAGTATAGATACTCCTCGTCAAATAATACTCAAAGTTTTTCAGTTAATTTTTTACTTCAGTTAAAGTACTGGAGTATTTGCATCTAAAAATACTTAAGTATTCAAAAAGTACATTATGTTTTAAATGCAAGACATTTTTCAGAACCTAATGACTCCTGAACACCCCACTGAATACACTGACTGGCTTGTACATCTTGTAGAATAAAAAGCTTGTGGAATATGATACAATGACTATAGAAACACAACTGACATAACAAAAGTACAGCCATTGTCATTTCATCTTATTTAACACCCCCCACCCCACTCACACAAAAGAGCATGGTAGTGTTCTTACAGAGCCGTAGCAGTGTGTGTGTGTGCATGTGTGCATGTGTGTTTGTGTGTGTGTGTGTCTTAGGTGTGTGTGTGTTTGTGTGTCTGTGTATGTTTTGTGTGTGTGTCTATGTGTGTGTATGTTTGTGAGCCAAGTAACAAGACAAGGGAGCAAGAACAAAACTCCTCTTTCTTAATTATCCACATCGTTATAACGACACAGGTATATATACAGGTACATATACAGGTACATGTATATACTCAAAAATACATCCAGAACACACAATTAAATGAAAAACGTAATTTAAGAACACTTGAAATTTTCATTCAGTTTCTTTCATCTGTTTAATATAATCGATCAGTCCCTGTGCGTTTGCCCCAAACCATTCAGCATGGTACACAAGGGAGACAAGTAAGCATGTGTGACATCAAAGAACTGATTGCAGCAACTCAGCCTTTTCCACAACATTAAAGCCGCTTATTCCCCCCCATGCCATGAAGAAATAATCTCTGTGGCTCCCCTCTCCCCCTCCCTCAGCCCCCAGTCTGGCTTGAACATTTGCACTTCCAGTAAAAATGCGCCCAAACACACTGACACCAAACTCCAGCACCGGTGCTCCGTAAAAATCCCGTGATTCAGTCTCAAGAAGCACTGGCTCCCCTGCCCTCCTCTGAACATTATTAAAGCTACACCCTGAACACTCTGTGTGACTGACATGAATGAGAAGCATCTTTATTCATAATCTCTGTAGCGGAGGTCAGAATACAGAGTGTCATTATTCCCGTCTTTCTTCTGTATCCTGGGTTTTGGCTTCTTAAGGTTCAGGGCAGCGTAATTCAGTGTGTCCTCGTCATGGCACTGTGGAGACAAAGATGGCAGAATTGGATGGATCAAATCGGTTTGCTATTACCTATTTTCACAAATAGCACTTAAAATGCTGATCCCAGGATGGAAATCAGTCTGAGGTTCATTTGTTTTACTGACGATTTGTAATTTGAAATATTTATTACATACTTGCTTGCGTGACCATTCCACTTTTGATATATCACTGTTCTTTTCATCTGTTTAAAATATATAACACATCAATATCATTATTTAATTTCGCACGGTATCATACCGTGGTCAGTATAACATTCCGAATTTTCAAGCAATCAACATCCTTTTTGTCTCAAAAATGAAAGTAAAAATGACTTCTGTCAATTTAAGTGTGCATGTTTGGATACGTGTCATTTGTTCTCATATATCATATATAATAAAATTGCTATAAAGGAGATCTTGGTAATAAAAGTTATTGATATGCAACTTATTGCAACATGTAATATTTCAATAGATTTTGCAAAATATGAAAGATATAATACAAAAATGTAAATCTTACAGTACAAAAAGGTTTATATAAATAAGGTGAGATTTAATAATGGATTTAAAACTGTATTAACCTGCAAGAGTGGTTTTAATATGAAAATGTTATCTATCATAAAACAATTTTATATTTCTATAATTTGTTAAAAATCTACATTTTGTCCTTCTGAGTGCATAAAGCCGGGCAGCGTACCTGCACAGTGTGTACAGGTCAGTTTACATCTTATACAAATGAGAGCAACGTTCAGAATAATGCTGCAAGATAAAACTATCAGCAAAGCCAGAGTGAAGAGGATCCAGCAGCTTCTGAAAGCCTGTAACAAAGAGATAGATTTCAGCATAATGATATAGAGACACATTTCCCATTTGCTTACATTACATTAGTTAAAGATCAAATCGATAACACATTACAGCAGTTGTTTTGTAAATAGTCCATTTTTAACATGAACTTCTAGTATTTTGCATTTTAACAATTTATATTAATATTTGAAATAATTATTAAATTAGGCTCCGGACCCCCCGCGACCCAATAGGATAAGCGGTTTGGAAAATGGATGGATGGATGGATATTATATTTGAAATTAATTATTAAATTAGGCTCCGGACCCCCCGCGACCCAATAGGATAAGCGGTTTGGAAAATGGATGGATGGATGGATAATTATTAAATTAACATCTGTGTAATTTAATTAAGCACTTAAATTAGAAAATTCATTACATTAAAAAAAGAAATAAATGTCTTAATAGCAGAATAAGCTAAATAAAACTTTGAAGCAGATATACTCTCCACACTGGGTGCTACCATTTATATCCAGCTGTGTGCCGTTCCCAAACAGCATCTCCCCACACTGGGTGTTACCATCTATATCCAGCTATGTGCCGTTCCCAAACAGCATCTCCCCACACATGGCCACAGCGCAGTAGTAAGTCCCAGCATCGAGAGGCTGAGGTTCCCCTTGGGGAGGCTGTAGACGCAGCTCCGTGTAGGAGATCCAGCCTCAGGGCTCTTCTCCACACTCATCACTGCTGTTTCCATGGCTGTAAATGACTCCAGGAAGGGATTCTCCTGATCCCTGTCTGAACCAGTAACACTGTGTTCTCCTGCACAGCTCCCAGTCTCTATCGTACACTGCAGGCTCACAGAGTCTCCTGGCTGCAATGTGTCAGACACAGGCTGCTGTACCACAGTCCTGCTGTTGGAGTCTTTACCTGAAAAGCAAAATAGTCATGATGACAGCCCTTTGAGAATAACAATGGAAAATACCAGATCCTCAAAAATTGTTCTTACAGATTTTTGGGAACTGAATCGATGTTCTTCTAGCCATCCAAGAAATCAGTAACTTCTTGGAGAACAGCTGACATTCTTCTCTCTTTTTATTGTATTACTGCTTATTAGTATATATCAGGTAACACTATACATTAACTGCACCTACATAATACCTAAATAAAAATTATATGATAATAACAAACATTATAATCATATAATGTCTTGTATTAATGTATGAAGGTAGATGAATATAATTAATTTCAATTCAAAGAAATGAAGTGTGTAAAGTGTACTTTATATTTTCATGATTTTCGTGACTTTACATTTGGTTTATGTTGCCCCCTTTTCCACAGGAAGGTATTTATTGTTTTTGCATATTTAGCTCTTGATGTGTTTTGGTATTTTTGAGCATTTTGCTGTAGTACCTGCATAATTTAATTCAAGAGCCGAAGAGCTGTTTTGCCCATTACTAGTTTGTCTATCTTTTAACATTAAAGAAAAAGTATACATAGTAAAAGGAATTACTTGGTTTCGTAGTTCCTCCTATTTATTTTTCTTATGCACACAAAAGTAAGTTTTTCCGTTCAACCATAGCACTACAGCGAAAAGCAAAACGTCATGGCAAATACAATTATGCTTTATTCCAATACACATTGCTAATTTTTCATTATTATTACATTTATTCAGCATAATATCTTCAAGGTTTCATGATTTAATTTGCAATCTTCTGGCCTGAAATCTTTTCCTGCTACACTGAAGACTCTCTCAGCGTGTGCAGAGAAAGCTGCAGCCAAAGGGTTGGCATCCTCTGATAAACATGGTTGGTTCAGGTATCGGTGACATTATGTGAACCTTTCATGGCAGGAATAGGGACTAGTTTGACTTTTGATGCAGGAAAAAGTGTTTGGGACGTTTCTTAGGTTAGAAACTGCCGTCTCTGCAGCCAACACTGACTTTTAAGGAGAGACACTCAGCTCTTCCTATGAGCAGATCCACCATGGTGCACAAAATGACAGTATAATTATTATTTTAGGTGACACTTCAAATGTTGCATTATTTCATTCTTTACAAAACGACATTTTTATAACAATGATGTATAACAATGTTAATGTGTTTATGTATAATTCATATTTAAATTAAAGTTCATATTTTAGTTAAAAGCTACACCTACAGTACGTATATGAACTTGAATTTGAATCCAAACCCTTTTTCGTTCTTCTTCTTTAAATTCAAATATAAATTTCAATGCCACAACCTGTTTTCAACCACAATTCAAATGTAATTCAGATTAACAAAATGAACTGAAATTCAAGTTCATATATGTATTCAAAATCCTGAACTTTTAGGATACGTATTTGAGAATTTCATTCTCAAATCAGTTCTGAATGGTGCACATCCCTAGTTTCATATGTTAAATCATGCATTTTTTTTTTTCAGAGTGAATACACACTGACTGCTCAGATAAATAACGTCAAAAATTAATTTTCTTTTGTTGCTTAAGATTTTTGCACAGTCCTATACTGTATATAACAACTCAAACATTTTTTTATGTTATTTGTTTTAAAGAGGCTGCAATGTGTAACATTAACATCTGTATAAAGAGAAGGTTAGGCTTTTGGCTGACAGCAAGCAAAATGCAACAAATTGTATAATAATAATAATAATAATAATAATAATGAATGATTTTGTTTGATGTTTAGAAAAACATTTATGGAACAAAGCAGACAATAAGGTATCTTTGCTAATTTTATATTGACAAACAACTAAACTGTCAAAATTATTTTGCAGGGAATAATCTTACTGACATTATAATAAAGCAAAATATGAAAATAGTTGGAATCTCATTTACCTGTGATTATGACAAAGGTTCCATTCCCGAAGGTGACCTCATGAAGAAACACAGCAGCACAATAATACACTGCAGAATCTGACGGCTCCACGTTAGAAATAGTGAGGTTAAAAACTCCCCTCTGCATTCAGTAAGGAGTAACGTTTTTATGCTTTTATATTCCTTGTAAAATTCACCAGGTACGTAGAGAAGTGCTTTCGCCATGGGCTGGGGCTTCCGACCAACAGCTTGCTTAAACAAAGTAACAAAAGTTGTTTCTCCTTGACAGAAGCATGTCAGGGTCACACTGTCTCCAAGCTGAACCCTCATCAGGTGACTGGGCTGAACAACATCTGTAGTCAGTGCAGTTGTCTGCAAAAACAGAAAAACAAAAAAAATCATAATCAAATAAGACATATAATAGTAATCTAAATAACTATTAACTATGATGCAGATTAAATGGCCAAATTCCACTGATCACATCATACAGATAAATGAAAATATTAAAATCCCAAAATAATTTATATTATAGGGCCTTACTAATGAAAATGAGAAGACCAAAGAGTCTGAACATTTTTGTGCTTCCACTGTTTAGAATAAACTGCTCTGCTGCTAAGTGAGAGATCAAGGTCGTGGTCGGGATGAAAGGGCAGGAAACAGAGAGGAAAACAGAGAGACACACATCAGGCTGATCTGATTGGCTGTTCACATGGGAACTTAAGTAACAGTGAAAAAGCATTTTAATGTGCACTTACATGACGTTTATTAATTTACTCCTTAACATCCAGTTAAAATGAGAACAATTAGATAAACAGGAGCAGATACTGAGCATATAAAGTTCTTGTACAGAGTGCTGAGATACTGTGGGAGAGCATTTGCTAATCATCTCTCTCAGACAAGCTCAGCACAGTATGAGTCCTGTTATCTATCTGATATTAGACAGTCTCTCATACAGTAATAATAATTGATACTTTATTGGTCCCTGTGGAGAAATTGTCTTAACTTCTCTCTCAACTTGCTCTCTTTTTTTTAGAGTAAACAGAGTAAGTTGTCTGCGGAAGGGCAGCCACCCATAGTGATGCCCAGTGAGCTGGGGGTTAAGGGCCTCGCTCAAGGACGCAGAGATGTGCTGTGCTGGGTTTGAACCAGCGACCATCTTATTACAAGCACACAGGCATTAGATATTCTAATCACACTTAAAAGGCAGATTAAATGTTCTTCCACCATGCAAACAGAATGTAAATTGTAGCTTTAAAATAAGCATTTTAAGTGATGTACATGAGAGTAAATGGTGAATCAGTTTATTTGCCACTCTACACATTACATTGGCGCCCATTATAAGTAACTGTACAGTGACATTGCAGTTCCTCAGTTGCTTTGATGCATTTCTGGAATCACCCTTAACATCTGCAAAACTGTAAGTGCATTTCCCAAAACAATTCGTGCAAACAGCACCACACAGATGGACTGTCTACAAAAAAAGTCATAGAGGCCACCAGCAGCCCGAATACCACACCGTAAGGCCGTATGTTAGGATGCTCTCTATGGCAGAGCGGTAGGAGGCCACCAGCAGCCCGCATACCAGACCGTAAGGCAGCATGTTAGGATGCTCTCTATGGCAGAGCAGTTGAAGGTCCCGATCAAGAAATCCGACAAGTTTCCCCAATAAGCCAGTAACCCCGCTTCATAGAACAGGCCACAGGACTGGTTTTGGTGAGATAGTCCGAGTAGTAGGTAGAAATCAGGATGGAGACTGAGTGTGGGTCTAACAGGTGAGCAGATGTAGGACAGAATGTAGAGCCCTCTGGTGGAGTGCCTGTGCATGACTGAATGTATGGTTTGGGTCTGATGGTCTGAATAGTTGGTAGAAATAGGCACCTTCCTACCTGATGTGGTAGGTCTAGATAAGGGGTCACCAACATGGTGCCCCAAGGATGCCCCCAATGACCACATGAGTTGCCCGTGGACCTGTTCTATAAAATAGCACAACTCACCAGCGAACATCATCTAAAATTTTATTTTGTCCTGTTTCTAATCTATCACATTTGCATTTATATAGATTTGAAATTGAATATAAAAAAGCATTTAAAACATGTTTATCATGCATGAAGTTTAGACATGTTTAGGAGGGCGTTTAAAACTGATATCAAACTTCGTATGGCTCAGTACCCGTGAAGTAGCTCTCCGTTTTAAAAAGGTTGGTGACCCCTGGTCTAGATCTTGCAAGTTTGTTTGTACTGGCTGTGTGAACATACTGTAGCACTGTTAAGAATATGCAACACAGCCTGAGTTGGGGATCTGCTGTATGCATCAGTAATATAATGCTTTGTCCTTTTCTAGGCTGTTCATTAAGACATAAAGCCTGAAAGTTTTCTGAATGGCATTAATGAAATTGAGCACTGCCCCCACCTGCTGGCCAATTTATTAAAACATTGAAATCGCTGTCTGCACAGGCTGACGTGTCATTTAAGTCTGATAATTTTCTATGAGTCAAACGGCAAGAAAATGACAAGAAGTTAAAAACATGGAGTTAGATGAAGGAGAAAAGATTACAAATTTGAAGATTATGAAATCAGGACATGTCAGCTAAGTCAGCCAAGGTGGGTCTTAAACATATGGACGGAAGTATGAGCGCTAAACTTAAACGGGTTCACTTGTAACCGCTGCCACCAAATTTCGTTAAATTGCTGGGGAGGTCCAGATACATGAGACAGGAATAGAAGGATTATTCTTTATTAATATACAGACGAGGGTTACAACCCTCCCTAGGGCAATAGAAGGGGATACCTGCCACGGGACATTCTAAAACGCTTAATGTGAAAATGCGTAACGCAACTTAATGTATTAAAACAGTCACCACAAATCACCAAATTTCTCGCGAATGTATCTGGCCATAAAGACTTACCTGACAAGAAATCAAAACCGAAATGCTAGGAATATGGACTTTAAGCCTTTTCTTTATGGGCGTCAATGGAGGGGAAAACGCTTGACGTAAGATGAAGTCCATATTCCTAGCATTTCGGTTTTGATTTCTTCCCTGGCATGGGTGACGGGTACACCACGTTCCCAAAGCCACGTTAGCCTCGAGCGAACTGCCCGGAGAAACCGCTCACACCAGCGCTGCAACCCGATCTCCTCCCCTTTTAAACACACATTTCTATGGCGTTAAATTAGTGCCAAAAGTCGTGCGCATAAAAACAGAAAATCCATGCTCTCTACGCGCTCGCGATTGCACAGCACTCACTCACTCGCTCGCCGTTAAATTAGGGCCAAAAGTCGAACCACGCGCGTGCGTGTGCTCGAGTGCTGAAAACCCATCCCCTCTACGCGCTCGCGTCTGCACAGCACTCGCTCGCTCGAATTTCCCGCTTCGTCTTACCGTATATAAAAGAATGGGCCAATGTACGGTAAATTGCATTGTGAATAAAATTTCTTAATACAACATCACAAAGCCAATTTAATAAATTCAAATCCTGGGAAGAACGCTCCTCAGATATTAGTTCTCGGGTTAGTGTTAGCAGACTATAGGCGAAACCACCTTAAGTGCTATCTGTTAATGTTTATTAAATTAGCATTAAAATGGAGAGGTTTATAATATCTTTTGTCCTTGTAGCTGCTAAATACACTCATTATTAAAGCCATAAAGTTGTCTGCCTACTACATTGGAATCTCCACTGAGTAAGTGTTTTTGATGGATTTTATTTAACTTTATTATACTCTGGTCCTTAGATCTAATGTCATACTTCTTCACTTATATTGTTTGTGAAAAGGTTTACCACGGTCAAACAGAGCAGCCACTACATCATCATACATGAACAAGCACCTCACAAAACAAAAACATTTCATTTTCATAATTAAAACTTTTGAATGGTAGGCCTAGTGTGTGGATCAGAGACAAGATCTTGACACCTCATTAACTATAATTTGTTCTGTGAACAGCTCAGATACCACCTTCTCGAAAGTCTTCTGCATAAAATAGAAATAGGATTCAGCGCGACTCCACTAAATTTGGATTACCTGGAGTTCCTTTGTCATCAGGAGCTGTATCTTCTGCAGGCCCTGTCTAATCACATTGAAGTACCTCCTGCTATCACCCTGGCTTTGCAAGAGCTCTTTGACCTTGTGAGGGCACATCTGGAACGTCCAGCCCCATGTGTCACACAGGAAGTCGCTGCCACCAATAGACGACCCAAGATTTTGATTGAAGAACAATGTTTGAAAGAAATGCTCCATACTCAACTTCCTGTGCCTTGCATAGCCACACTGATGGGTGTTTCAAGAAGAACAATCTTAAGAAGAATAAAAGAGTATGAGCTCTGTGTTAGGGAACTTGACAATTTGGTTTCTTCTGTCAAGAATGATCTACCAAATGCAGGCTACAGGATAGTCAATGCAGGCTGCAGTCAATGGGCTACAGGGTTCGGTGGAGAAGAGTTGCAGCCTCCATGCATAGGGTTGATTCCATGCGCATCATATAAAGGTTGTCAAGTCTTGGCTGTGTTGTACGCAGAATGTACCAGGGCCTTTGTCTCTAGTACACGTGGACACAAACCACAAGTTGATCCGGTTTGTATTACCAGCAAATTTATTTGGAGTAAACCCTGGGTGGATTGGTGTGAGGTGGTGGTGGGGCTTTGGAGAAGATTTCCTGCCGATCAACACTAGCAACTTATATCTATCTGTCATGGAGGTCTCGGGACTCACAGATATTCAGAGACATGTGGATAGTTTACCAGTGGTTTTCAGCAGGAAATAGTTATTACTACAAATTGTCACCCCCCCCCCCGCCCCCCACAGAAACTGGATCTGGCTATAGTGGGAAAATCTTTTTTTTTTTTTATTTGTGAGAACTTGAAAGCAAAACAAAACTTGGAAAAAATATATGCTCATTCACCAATTTTCTAATCTGGGGTCTAAAGTGGTCAGGCTTGCAAGTGTATTTGGTTATTTGTCTATCCTAGCCTGTTGCAGTGTATATTTCCTGTATATTTTGCATGTAAAAAATGTTGTTTGTTATGTCAGTGCTTAATATTATCATGTAGTCTTCATGAACTTTCTTCATCTTGGCCAGGGACTGCATTTGAAAAGTAGCCACTTGACTAAAATTGGCACATTTTCAGAAATGCCAGCAACAATACTGATAATGAACACCCCTCTAACTGACTCTCAGTTGGTTTAGAAAAAAGACTTTTAAGAGAAAAGAAAGCCTTCCTTTGGTTTTGCATTTTTCTCTTTTTTGTTGGCTGTGCACAATATATTAGAAGAATACCTTACAATTATATTAGTTAAGAAATAACAGATTGCGTATATACAATATTAAGGTGATGACAACAACCCTCACTGTCTCTAGGTGCTGCTTCAGACAGGGCATTCTGCAGCAGGGACACCACCCGTCGTGCAGCATCCAGCAAATCTCCCTATCACAACAGCCCACATAACAGAATAACATTAGTGTATGATTCAGTAGGGCTAGTCCAGGTCTGGAAAGTAGTTGGGCCAGATTTTTAAACCAAGAAATTTAGCTGGGCCAGACATTTTCAGCGGCCCAGTAAGCAACAGGTAATGGCATTTTAAACAAACACAAATCAAGGTACATTATTTTAAAAAACTACAACTGAACAGAATCTGAGAGCAATATTTTTTTTCACTTCTGAAATGAGAAAAATATTTTGGTCGTATCTGACCTAGACGCATCCCAAAGAAAAAAAATGCCTATTAGATGGTAAACAGACATAAAGAAAAAGGGAAAAATCGTCTATAATCATCATCCGCTTATACTGTGGTGATCCATTTCACCCACACAGGCATGATCACCATTAGCGGTTTCCACATTATTGTCGAGGTGACTATTCACTTTACCTCTGCTTTCTCCGACATCTTCCTGATTCTGCCGCCAACAAGGGGCTCATAGGGTGGAGACTGAGGGTGTTAAACAGACCAATCTTTTGTCACTGAATGCAACAAATAATGTATTTATCTGTCAAAAGTCCAGCACCAGGAAAAGCAACAGAGTGACAGTAGAAACTGTAATAATAATGGAAGTGCGCCACCCTACAGGGAAGGAGGAGTGATGGGAGTCCCGGTGGTGGCTAAGCGCGCGTGGGGAGAGGCGTCGTACTGTGAGGCTTCATGAACTTCCGATGGGGCAGTGCTGTCATACAGCGGGGAGCCTGAGAGGGGCACTGTGGCCGGGTGCGAGAGCCCTGGGTAATGAGTTGTAGAGCTGCGCAGTGTCACGATCGGGTACAAGCAGGCAGGCGATCGTGCGGGCAAGGCGTGCAAGGAGCAAGCGGACAGGCAAAAACGGGAGTTTAATTAGGAAGCGCGGACGGGGAAACATCTCACGCATACAAACATCAATGACAGACACTGGACTCAGGTAAGACACGGACTGAAATACACAGGACTGAGCAAATTAACTAGATACAGCTGGGTACAAATCGGGAGAAAACACGTGGGTAATCAGGGGGCGTGGCACACAGGAGGAGCGGACGAGCCGGGCATGACACGCAGGAACTGAGAGCCCAAGCTGTTGGACATTCCACTGGACTAGGAGACTGGGGTGAGTGAGGAGGAGCTCATTGACCACAAACTGGGATACTGGCTGTGTGTGAGCAATGGGGTGGAGATTAAGGAAAGACGTTAAATCAGCATGCAGTGTTGCCTGGAAACAACAACAAATATACTAGTGTCACTGTACTAAAACAATATCAAAATAATGCCTATTTTTTATTCATTTTACTTGTAGAGTGCAAAGTACAAAGGAAAACAAAGAGTAACTATGGCGAAATAAATCAAAGCATGTCCCAGAATGATGGGCCTGAATGGATCAGGACAGAAGAAGGCGAAAGTCCTGTTAACGAGGTGAGACGATGCAGACACAGGCCAGGATGTGGGTATAGGCGAGAACAAGAGGGAAGACGGGGGCCCGAGACTCAGCATGGGGACAGGTGGGGGAGGGGAGGCACGGGCTCACCTGGAGCTGCTCCCGGAGGTGCCGCTATGACTCATGGGTAACATGCCGGAATGGGACGGCACCTGTAGGCTGGACCAGTTGTCATGGGAGGGCAACATGGACAGACAGGTAGACGAGCTGTCTGAATAAGCAGCTGCAAGTATAAAACAATAAATGAAGCAGGTATGTGGTGGGCAGTGTTACAGCGTCCTTAATATGGTCAATACAGAAAAGGCATGTTATCATGTTATGTATATACTGCCTCCAGTTACTTAATGCCTAACTTTAATACATTGATTGATTTGTTCACTGCTGCAGCCTGTGTCAACTTTCCTTTCAGACAGATGTAAAGTCCATTCTGTTTTTGTTCTGTGTAGTTTTTTTTGAACAGCATATGGCTGAATTCTGTTAAACCTCAGACTGAAGAAAATTGTGTTAATTGAAAAGCAAATATCAAAAACTCAGTCTGCAGGAATGTTTTTCTAAATATTTCTGTGGACTTTTGGAAATTTCACGAAATTCCATTGCTCCATTACATAAACACTGAGTGAGATTTCATTCCCATTACTGCAACGTATGAAGAGGATTATGACTTATTACTTTAGGTTATCGGACTGAGTGAGTTTTGGAAATTTGCTCTTCGATAACTGAAGCAGTGCTGTGAATGCAGAGGTTATATGCGTCGCATATCAACAGAACTGTATGTTTATGTCTTGTCTTAATTATTTTGATTAAATGTCTAACTATTCCCAATATGTGTGAACATACTTGGCCAAATAAAGCTGATTCTGATTCAGTCAGAGGGTAATCGTCGGTGTGCTGTACTATCGTGGTGACCCACACAGAGAGCTTAGGACCATGATTTCAGTGTGTGCTTGTGTGAGGGGACAGGCAGGGCGGCGGCTCACTGGGTGATGCACTCCTGTGGGTATAGGGGCTGGGATAGGGGGCGGAGCAGTTACTCCTCAAGGAGGAGTAACAGTCACAGCCGTGGGGGGAGGAGAGGGAGAGGGTGCTCCCAAACTGGGGGTGTGGGTTTGATGAAGAGCAGAGAGACCCTGAGCCTGGGATGAACCAGCTGCCTACTGAAACGAAAGCGGATAAAGACAGAAACTAGAACCTCAAACTAAACAACACAAACAACAATATCAAGTTATATTCAATCATTAAACCGTTATATATTTAATCTAAACAATAGTAATAAATATCGTTCCGATTCAAAATATCATTTACGGGTGAATCTTATGACTTGCATTGGGAAACAGGAAACGGGCCAAGCTGCAGGGCCAGTTCAAAGGCATAGTGCGAGGCGCCCAGAAAGGGGGCGAGGTCTGGGCGGAGTCAGCTAAAGAAGAAAAAGGCCTGACCTTTTTCTGGATGCTGTGGACTGTGTTTGTGTGTGAGCTGCAGCTGCATGTTCCTTACATTTTTTTTATTAACACCAGCACCGTGAGGTTTGGCCTGGACTGGGTCCTGTCCTGCATGGTTGAAGACATGTTGACTGATGGTCAGCCCGTGTTCTGTTGGATCCCACAGAAAGGAAATGGGAATCCCGTTTGGATCGGATGCTGACAGTTGAAAAAAAACTCATGTCTGTGTGTTATGAAAGAATATCAATAAATGTTTCCGAAAGGGGATGACTCATTTGGTAATTATTTACGGCTTATGTTATGGCTGAGAAATTTACAGTCTTTACTAAAGTCTGACTTCTTTCGAGTCACCTTTAATATAGATTGGACACTCTCTATGCTATGTACAATACTTATATAGATGGTACATGTTTACTTGCTTGCACAGATGGTTGATTAGGTAATTAGTGTAAGTGTGTGTGTGTGTGTGTGTGTGTCCAATCGCATGTATGTCCAAGGTCCATAGTAAGTAATATACACTGATCAAGAGATGCCTGAAAGTGGATGAAAGAGGACATTAGTGGGTGTATCACTTAGTGTAACGGGTGCAGGAAAATGAGCAGGACTGCAAGCCATATAATGACCCACTGTCCTTATCTAGCTCTTAATACAGTATGCATACAGTGATGTATCTACAATGGACAGCTACTATAAGCAGATAGCACAGTACAGGTGCTTAATCTGTATGCTATTTCCATCCATCCATTGTCCAAACCGCTTATCCTACTGGGTCACAGGGGGTCCGGAGTCTATCCCGGAATCAATGGGCACGAGGCAGGGAAGAACCCAGGATGGGGGGCCAGCCCATCACAGCTCACACTCACACACCATTCACTCACACATGCACACCTACGGTAAATTTAGCTACTCCAATTAGCCTCAGCATGTTTTTGGACTGTGGGGGGAAACCGGAGGAAACTAGCAGCTTTGTGTGGTAATTGTTTGTATTAAAAATACATTGGATCAAGTCAAATTATTTTTATGAAGAATTAACATCTAAAAGCTGCTAGTAGACCGTGGGAAAATAATTTTTCTATTTTCTTGCTGCCATCTCGTGGCCAAAAGTAGGTATTGCAATTTCCATCATATGTAAGAGGGCCTGCCCATCAGAGTAATGTACATCCTGTGACATGTATTGACTATCAAGACAAACTGAAACACGGTGTATTAGGCTGTCAATGAGTACTGGACTAGGGTGAAAAACTGCCTGATAATCTACCTATTAACTAGAAGAGTACAAACTGGAGACGGATCCCCTAATACAGAGGGATTAACGTCTGTGCCACATCCAGAACCATTCAGTGTAGGAGTCTGGTGGTTCTACTGGATACTGACAAGTACCCAGCCCCTTTGTTCCCTCTGATAATCATCAGTCCTCCTCTGAATGCCTTCACCACTCTATTCCTGAATAGGTACACATTTAAATATGCTAGCAAGATCAAGGTATTGGGATAACTGTTAGGTTCGCTGTTCAGAGAGTTGCAGTGAAAACCATCATACACAGTGGCCCTTTCTGGATAAGATTACCTCCCTCTGATCTAACAGGTCAAGATCAAAGCAAGGTGCATTGCAATGTCTGACACCCAGCACACTACAGCATATAAAATACAGGTATCCATCGCCTTCCGCATTTGGAACCAGGACCACTTGTTGCAAGTCAATTTGGGCGTATCTCAAGTTATACGAGAGAGGCAAGACATTAAGGACAGTATACACAGTACTGAAATAATAATGTACATATTAAACCACAGCACTTAATAAACAGATACTGCACTTACATTTCACAAAAAAAAAATAAAGCACAGATTGCACTAAGAAATCAAAAGATGCATGTGCTAGCAAACAGTGGGAGCTGAGGAAGAAGCAGTGGTGAAATACTTTATTGTACAGTACAGTAAGTTTCTTTTTATAGAATGAAATAGCATACAGGGGGCGGCATGGTGGTGCAGTGGTTAGCACTGTTGCCTCACACCTCTGGGACCTGGGTTCGAGTCTCTGCCTGGGTCACATGGGTGTGGAGTTTGCATGTTCTCCCCGTGTCGTCGTGGGGTTTCCTCCGGGTACTCCGGTTTCCCCCCACAGTCCAAAAACATGCTGAGGCTAATTGGAGTTGCTGAATTGCCCGTAGGTGTGCATGTGTGAGTGAATGGTGTGTGAGTGTGAGCTGTGATGGGCTGGCCCCCCATCCTGGGTTCTTCCCTGCCTCGTGCCCATTGATTCCGGGATAGACTCCGGACCCCCTGTGACCCAGTAGGATAAGCGGTTTGGACAATGGATGGATGGATGGATGCTGAGGCTAACTGGAGTTACTAAATTGCCCGTAGGTATGCATGTATGAGTGAATAGTGTGTGAGTGTGCCCTGTGATGGGCTGGCTCCCCATCCTGGGTTGTTCCCTGCCTCGTGCCCATTGCTTCCGGGATAGGCTCCAGACCCCCCACGACCCAGTAGGATAAGCGGTTTGGACAATGGATGGATGGATGGAAACAGCATACAGATCTTATAAGCACCTGTACTGTGCTATCTGCTCATAGTAGCTGTCCATTGTAGATACATCACTGTATGCATACTGTATTAAGAGCTAGACAAGGGTCATTATATGGCTTGCAGTCCTGCTCATTTTCCTGCACGCGTTACACTAAGTGATGCACCCACTAATGTCCTCTTTTATCCACTTTCGGGCATCTCTTGATCAGTGTATATTATTTACTATGGACCTTGGACATACATGCGATTGAACACACACACACACTTACACTAATTACCTAATCATCCATCTGTGCAAGCAGGTAAACATTTACCATCTATGTAAGTATTGCACATTGCATAGAGAGTGTCCAATCTATATTAAAGGTGACTCAAAAGAAGTCAGACTTCAGTAAAGACTGTAAATTGGCAGCCATAACATAAGCCGTAAATAATTACCAAATGAGTCATCCCCTTTCGGAAACATTTATTGATATTCTTTCATAACACACAGACATGAGTTTTTTTTCAACTGTCAGCATCCTTCTCGATTGTCAGAAGCTCTGCGCTAGAGGGAGGTTTACTGGTCTTATACTCTTCTGGCACCTTGTGTGATTCCTGACTTGGGACATCAGTTTGGCTCCTTCTGTATGTGGTTTACATTGTATTTGTTCTTTAAAGTTGCCCCTTCAGAATTAGACAGTGTAACCAGCTTGCCACATATTGCCTGGATGACATAAGGTCCGGTAAAATCCGGTTCCGTTCTTCCTCCTTTCCGTCCCCGCTTCCTCATGTTGAACAGAAGCGCCTCATCTCCAACATGATAAACTGTGTTTTGGTACCTCTTTTGTATTCGTTTACCACATGCCTGCTTCTGTTTTTCCTGTTACTAGGAGATGTTTTCAGCTGTTGTTGCTTATTGTCTCAACTACTTTATTTTTTTCATCAAAAAACGTGCCGTAGCTTTTCTCATCGGGAAGAATAATTGTGGAAAGCTGAAGTGGAAAAACATTCATAGCAAATTATTATTATTCACAGATCATTATAAAGAGTCATTTTCTAAAAGCATTAAGAACAATGTAATTTGCTGTTTCAAGATATGTTTTTAAATAACTACTTGTCAGTCATAAGAAACTCTTCAACACACATGATCCGATCTTGCCACAAATCATTTTTAATCTCACTTTTGTTGCCAGCAGTTCAGACATTAATGGCTGTGTGTTGAGTTATTTTGAGGGGACATCAAATTTACACCATTATACAAGCTGTACACTGATTACTTTACATTCTATCAGAGTTTCATATCTTTAACGTTGTCCCTTGAAAAGATATAATAAAATATTTACAAAAATGTGTGGGGTGTACTCACTTTTGTGAGATACTGTATATTAAGGGATTGATTGTCAATAATATCAGTAATTCCTGATGTAATGTTAAAAGAATAGAGCCTGTCTCACACAGTTCTAAAACAACCTCAAAAACAGACTTACCATTTTATGTCATCATTCGTTTTCTCATCCAGGCCATTGGTTTGGGGATGATATGCAGCAGTGATCAACGGCAGAACAGGGGCTCTGAACGCAGTATGGATTAAAAAGGAATTAACCATCTCTCTCAATATAAAATTAGGATCATTTATTCTCTACAGAGGCCCCCATAGAATAGTGCATCCATCCCCTCACTCATGTTTAGACAGACGTAAGGCAACAGGCCAATGACATTCAGAACAGCAACAACATCAACAATTGTACAGCTAGTTTTAAAATTTAATAAAAAAGACAAACCAATTAGGTAATATTAATGAAATTATTAAAATGTGCAGATTAATAGTCAGAAATAATTTGCGATTTTAAGAGCGGAAAGGATACATTAAAACTCAATTACATTTATCCCTTAATAATAAAAAAAAGGTTTTTGAATTTTACATCATGATAAATGAGAACTATATGTGATTACTAATTACTGTTGACTAATTTCCTGTCTGGACGTTTCCCTCCTCATTGTTAAAAGTCATTATATGTCTGGGTGCCAGTCAGTGGAAGCACACAGACATGTTGGCCAGCTGTCATATTCATTCAGCACCAGCCCATCAAGTAGAGAATTCAGCACCACGGACAGTGACCTGTGTTACAATGACATCAGGTCATTGGCTCTAAATATTTTTCTAGAAATAACTAAATGGCTCTATTGTAGAAATTTCCAGCCAGAGTCTTGTGGTGCGTTCGTTTTTCTCTCGGAACTTGGAAATTCCAAATTGGGTGACATCACATCCAACAATCTCCCGTTCAAGCTAGCACAACTCGGAACAAACATGGCTGCCTCCATGAATACGCTGCTGTGTTGTTGCTTTATATTTTAGCAGTTATGGAGTAAGATTATTATTTCAGACAAATAAACAAGAAACAGGAACTAGTCAAACCACATTAAAAGCTTTATAAAGTATTTTAGTACATTCATAGCGATATTCTTTTTTCGAGAGGCAAACAAACTACAAACAAACCAAAAACACTAACAAGTCTGGTAAAAATCTGATATTGCATGTTAGGATACTGTTTACGGTCACAATATGGTATTCTCTAAATCGAACACGTGCAATTACATTAATAATTACTAATAATTATAAATAATAATAATAATAAATGGGCGGTATGGTCGTGCACTGGTTAGCACTGTTGCCTCACACCTCTGGGACCCAGGTTCAAATCTCCGCCTGGGTCACATGTGTGTGGAGTTTGCATGTTCTCCCCATGTCGTCGTGGGGTTTCCTCCGGGTACTCCGGTTCCCCCCCACAGTCCAAAAACATGCTGAGGCTAATTGGACTTGCTAAATTGCCCGTAGGAATGCATGTGAGAGTGCATGGTGTGTGTGAGTGTGCCCTGCGATGGGCTGGCCCCCCATCCTGGGTTGTTCCCAGCCTCGTGCCCATTGCTTCCGGGATAGGCTCCGGACCCCCCGTGACCCAGTAGGATAAGCAGTTTGGAAAATGGATGGATGGGATAATAATAAATTTAACAAAATAAACATTTTTAAGGATTTGTAAAATAGAATTAATGTTGAGTGTGTAAGCCGCCATGTTGAAATTACGTCACAGGGGCAACTCGGACAAGAAGATTCTGTCAGACATTAACGTCATAAAAGAGGCGTTTCTAATGGGAAGTGATGTTTTTCGTGACGTTTTTGTCCGAGTTGGAGTGAAATAATCAAACGCAGCATGTGTTCCTATTTGAAGAGAATATTCTATTTTTATTCTAAGGAACTACAGAAAATCAGCTCTGCATGTGATCTCCCCTTTACTGCTCGAGCAGGGCACACGCACATCAACAAGTGTCAAGGCAGCAAGTGCATGCAAACAACTTCTCAGGACGGTTACAGTATAGGACCTTCAGAAAGAGCCAGACTGCGGCGTCATTCAGAGATTCCATTGTCTAAGGCTTGCACTAAAACATTACAGCATATTTAAACAAAGTAGCATGGCACCTGTGTCAGAATCCCTCCCTGCCTTGTTCTGTTCTCTCTTTGTTGTCCCCATTTAGCCAGCACATGTCACTGGCCATCCTGACTCCTCTTTTGATTGTGGGTTTTAAGGATATCAGTGGGTCTGTGTTTTCATAATTGTCCCCCAGGCCACCATGCTGCTCAGCCCTTGATTCCAACTACAGTTGCAATCAGGTGGTTCTCAATCTACTAGGACTGTATAACAGGATTGGCCACCTGTTCTACCTTTACTCGTTCAGCCGCATTCATGAGTCTGGCCTATAGGTTATTCAAATTTTGTCCTGCCAAATTTACCGGACAGGAGGTGGACACTGCAAATGAATGTGTGAATACTCCAATACCTACATCTTTACAAGTTACCTGAAGTGGTTTGGTAAATGATTGTGAGGTTGGAAGTCCTTCTTGATGTCTGTTTGCAGCTCATCCACCAGCAACTGCACGAGTTGTCGCTCCCAGAGGGAATCCCACTCTCGGTCCGCTGGAGGGTCCATCTCACTGTAGCTGGAGTATGTTTCCATCAGTCACTTGGCGTGGGGCTCACAGAATTTACCAGGCTCCTGTTTAATCTGACGCACCTTAGTCCAGTCCATGCATCTGGGGAACTTCTCTGAAAATCTCTGGCAGATTCTTTGCAGCTATACTTGATATTGGGTACTTGCCGCAACTAAGTAATGGGTTGTTGAATCAAAGTCCCGTTCCATGTCAAAAATAACCCCATTTTAGGGTTTTGTTAAACAACTGGTCTAATTTGGATGCAGAGGTTCTGCACGGAAGGCCCAGTCTCTGAAGGGCTGTGGCATAGCGAGGCCTGTTCTGCCTGGAATCCGGCAGGTCACTGGCAACATCCCCCAACTCCTTCATCTATAAGGTCGGGAAACCAGAACGTTTACTCCCCCTTATGGATAAGGACATACCAACGTTGGGGCAACTCCTGCTGCCTGAGTCTTCAACCAAGTCCAAAACAAAAGTATACAATGTTAGGAAGGGTAATTCAATGGTATGAGACTGAAACTAGAAACTGTAAATCGGATGGAGTTAAATAGCAATACTGTGGAAGAGGCATGGGAATTTTTTAAAAGCACATTGTTGCAAGTGCAAAAGAACTTCATACCCGTTTCCAGAAAAACTAAATCTAGGAAACTGCAACCAAGCTGGTGTCATGACCTGCTTGTACGATCCTCGTGTGTGCCACGCCCCCTCATTAACCATGTGTGCTGCCCCGATTGTAACCAGCTGTTTTCTGTCAGTTTGAGTAGTCCTGTGTATTTAGTCCACATTCAAGTCTGTTTCCCCAGTCCTGTCATTGAAATCTCTCGCTGTTGGTACCTGTTTTCATCAATAAACCCTCATTCCCGACTCTCCGTTTCCCGGATCCTTGATTCCTCGCTTCCTGCCTGTTCGTCCAGCACGCGATGTCACAGGTGGTTTACTACGAAAATTAAGAATAAAGTCAGGAGCAAAAGGGCTTTCTTCCACAAATGGAAATTAACTAATGATTTCAAAATAAAGCAGGAGTATCTAAGTCTACAGGTTTAGTTAATAACAGTTATAAGGATGACGTTAAAAGTTTCTTCCAATATTTTAACTCCGAAAGAGCTCTAAAAGCTGAAAATCACTCATTTGCAGGATAGTAAGGGCCTTATAATTGAAAATGAAATTGATATAAATGAGTTTAATGATTATTTTACAATGGCTGTTCACAGTAGAATAGCTTACCACCATTTAGTACAAATACAACGATGTCTATGACCAATATATGTATAACTGAGGCTGATGTGGTACAAAGCCTAGCTAAGCTCAAAATAAATAAATCGCAAGGCCCTGATGGCATCTTATCTATAGTTTTAAAAGAGATGAGGGGTATTATTAGCCAACCTTTAACTTTACTATTCCAGAAATCATTATCTGCTGGTGTGGTATCTTCTGATTGATGTTAGATCATGTCTCATGTCCAGAGAGGCTACAACAGGATCTGGATTTAATTAGCGACTGGGCTCATACGTGGCAGATGAAATTTAACATAGATAAATATAAGGTAATCCATGCAGGGAGCAGAAATATAGTAAATATAGTAAAGTACAGATATTTTATGGGTTCCACTGAAATAAAGGTAGCTGATTACGAGAAAGATCTCGGTGTGTATGTTGATACTTCCATGTCCCACTCTTGCCAGTGTGGGGAAGCATTAAAAAAAGGCAAAAGGATGTTGGATTAAACTCCACACACCTAGAGATGTAAGTCAAGAGAAGTGATGCTACGATTATATAATTCCTTGGTAAGATCCCACCTAGAATACTGTGTGCAGGTTTGGTCACCATACCTTCAGAAGGACATTGCTGCCTTGGAAAAGGTGCAACGTAGGATGACTAGAATGATTCCTGCACTTAGAGGAATGTCTTATGAGGAGAGGTTCGCTGAGCTGAATCTGTTTAGCCTCAAGCAAAGGAGACTATGGGGGGACATGATCCAGGTATATAAGATTCTAACAGGTCGGGATGCTGTTCAGCCAAATGACCATTTCAATATTAATTTAAAATACTAGAACTCGTGGCCATAGTGGAAATTAGCTGGAGAACATTTAAAAATGAATCTGAGGAAGCACTTCAATTCAATTCAATTTTATTTATATAGCGCTTTTAACGACATGCATTGTCACAAAGCACTTTACATTTAACCGGCCAGAACCCCACCAAGCAAGCCTGAGGCGACAGTGGCAAGGAAACTCCCTCTAGCAGGAAGAAACCTTGAGTGGAACCTAGACTCAGAAGGGGACCCCATCCTCCTCTGGGCGACCAAGGAGCATGAAACTGCATTTACATTGACATTCATTAGAGTTCATATAGTTATAAAGTCCCAGTTGGTTTCATGTAGTTATATCCAGGAGTCCAGGTGCGGGTTCACACGGTGTAGTCGGCTCGGTATCAGCTCGAAAAAGAGAAGATGGAGAAGAGTTATTGCCCTACACCTAACCGGCAGGACTAAAGCAACTATGACAGCCTGCCTAAAAGAGTGACCTGGAAGGAAGCACAGGCATGAGGGTTTACAGAGGTTTTGGCGTCAAGCCACCTCCCATCCACAGCTTAAGTGATCGGCGAGAGTGGCAGGACGACAGCACCAATCCCCCCTTTCCCCTTCAATCTCAAATAACTATGAACCTCCAGATTTCCCATTCACCTTAGAAAAGAAGATTTAACTATCCAAAAGACTGGCGAAAGAGGTACATCTTAAGCCTTGACTTAAAAGCAGAGATTGTGTCTGAGTTCCGAACACTAATAGGAAGTTTATTCCATAGCTGTGGTGCTTTATGAGCAAATGCTCTTCCCCCAAAGGTAATGTTCTTTATTCTGGGTACGGATAGAATACCTCCATCTCGTCATCTAAGTGTATGATTCGGAACGCAAATGAGGTCACTCACATACTGCGGTGCAAGACCATTTACAGCTTTATAGGTTAAGAGCAGTGTTTTGTAGTCAACACGAAATCTAACTGGCAGCCAGTGCAGTGAAGATAAAATTGGGGTAATATGATTATATGTTTTAGTTTAACTATTGCTAGTAGCGGTTCAATCAATGCTGGGAGCATCGCTGAATAATTTTGATGGAACAGGTTCTAGCATACAAGTAGATGAATTTGAAGATAAAATTAAGTACATCAGTTCTGACTGGTTAACCAATATTCAATATTCAAAATGTTCTGTTTAATTGAGCATATTTTTGGTCAAAAAGTTTCATAAAGTCGTCACTGGAAAATAACCAGTGGTCTGGTTATTAGTCAGCTTGGACACCATAGTAAATAGGAATCTAGGATTATTTTTGTTTATTTCAATTAGTTCTGATAGATACTAGATGATTTGGCGGCACTAAGAGCCTTTTTGTAGCTACCCATAGCCTCTTTCCATGCTAGTTCGAACACCACTAGTTTAGTATGATGCCACTTACATTCTGTAAGGACATAAAACTTATAGGTCCTGCAGGCCCCAACTCTGATCAGCCTGCATCAGTCTATTTCAGAGCTCCGCTGGCCCAGGCAAGACTGGACTCAACTCGTCAAACCACCCCTTTTAAGGAAGGCAAAGGCCTGCCGGCTCCTGAGAGACTGGATAGGAATAACTGGAGCAGCACAGAAAAAGCAAGACCTTTCACCCCCGGAGTGACCAGAGTTCCACAATCAATCCACAGCAACAACAGCTGTCAGCCTCCAGACACAGACACCTTTTCCACTATAAACAGGATAACTCAGCACACATAGATGTTAGGGACAAATACACGCATGTTTGGTCTCGTTTGAATAGGCATGAGACGAGGAGTATTATACTCTCAGATTTAAGGCAGTATAGCTTTTCCTAAGAGAAATACAGAAACTTCGGCTCAACCCACCAAACTGAGAGAGATTCTCTCATGGTAGAACAAGGGAATTACAACCACCCCCTAAAGTGATCTGATTGGCTGGGGACTTGAGAACCAAGGTCAGCAATGCCCCTAAAATTAACCATTGACCGAAATTAGTCAGTCTTCAGAAACATGCCATCACCTGGTCTGGATACTTAAGGAAGGGCTTCAGAAGTAGTCGGGGAGTCACTCTGTAATCAGAGCTCCCGCAGAGAACTGGGTGAAAGTCTATCTGTAGTCAGATACTTTCCACAGAACTTTGTTCACTCTCAGCTGAGGAATGTGAATACATGATATGAAGACAACTGGATCACAACTGGATCACGGGGGAATCATAAGCAGGGAAGAACACACAGGCAAACAGCAGCAGCAACATTAAAGGCAGGACTGAGAAGCACATTTATACAAGGCTAAGCAGGGAGCAAACTAGAGGCACCTGAAATGAGTAACACAAGGGCAGGAAGGAGAGGTAAAACAAACGCGGAACAGGCATGGCACGTTATACCACACTAGGGAGGAAACGGGAGGTTCAGGAGGGCAGGGTGTGGCAGGGATCCGTTTCAAAATTTAATTTTGGCTTGTACAAACCTTGGTAAAAGCTGCAAAAGATCGATCAACCACTTTCTGAGCTATTGTCTTAACAAACAAAGCATCTGTTGGGGTGGCGGTGTCTGGGGAATACCATGTGTAATACACCTTGTGAAGATTTATATGTAAAACAAAATATTTTTTGATTCTATCACACATATAGAAATTATCCATCCATCCATTTTCCAAACCGCTTATCCTATTGGGTCGCGGGGGGTCCGGAGCCTATCCCAGAATCAATGGGCACGAGGCAGGGAACAACCCAGGATGGGGGGCCAGCCCATCGCAGGGCACACTCACACACCATCCACTCACACACACACACCTACGGGCAATTCAGCAACTCCAATTAGCCCCAGCATGTTTTTGGACTGTGGGGGGAAACCGGAGTACCCAGAGGAAACCCCACAACGACATGGGGAGAACATGCAAACTCCACACACATGTGACCCAGGCGGAGACACGAACCCGGGTCCCAGAGGTGTGAGGCGACAGTGCTAACCACTGCACCACCATGCCGCCCCTTATAGAAATTATTCTAGGTTTAAATAGTAATTTAGCTGAGTAACTAGGCTGAAATTCTAGATAGTTGCAATTTTAAGAATTATTACTATTATTCACAGCTTTTAAGCATGCAGTTGGATGACGGATGGATGGATATTCAGCCACCAGAAATGCCAATTGTTGTTAAGAGGATCAAAGTCTGCAAAGTAGTATGCAGGGTTTAAGGCCAGAACACAGCATACTCTCCGACAGAAAGCATAAAGTTCACTGGGGGAATTTCTGTGGCCACTGCCTGAACAGCATGTGTGGAGAATGTTTATGAGGGTCGAGCCATGCAGAGCTGCTGGCCCTGGCATGTAATGATGAATCACAAATCAGTTAAAAATCGGTGCAAATGCATGAAGATTTAAACCGGCTGATGTGGAAAATGAATCACTATTGTAGGAGTACTTCACAGTACTTTAACAGAAAAACTGGTGTAATATTACATTTGATTTCACAATGTGAGTTTGACGTCAGATGTCACTGCGTATCACGTCGACATCGTACGTCAGTTTTTGGTTTTGAGCGAACGCGAGATGATGAATGAATTTGAAACTGAGGACGGCACAGTGGTTAGTGCTGGCTTCGGTCCAGGGCCCTTTCTGTGTGGAGTTCGCATGCTCTCCCCGTTTTCGCCGGGGACTCCAGGTTCCTCCCACGGTCCAAAAGCATGCAGGATAGGTTGACTGGTGAGTCTAAATTGGCCCTGTAGTTGTGTGAGTGTGTGCGACCTGCGGTGTGTAGGTGACTGCCTGGGCTTGGTTCCTGTCTGCGCCCCTTGTTCCCGGGATAGGCTCCGGTCTCCCCCGCGATCTCAGTTGGGATTAAGTGGTTTCAGAAAATGGATGGATGGACGCACCGCCCGATCTTCAATTGGCGGTGTGGCAGCATATTAGCTTTCCGGTAATCACAAACGAGGAGGAAACAGCGAGAAAAGCACAGACAAGACATAAACTGCATGCAAACATTGTAATAGACTGATAACATACACAAACAGGTCCACTGGCACCACCGTGAGCTGAGTGAAGATTATTAAAAGGGCAAAGCACGCTAAAAAGCTGCACATGCAAACCTTAGCTTATTTATTTGATTTATTTTTTTTTATTTACTTATTTTGATTTGGGATTTTTTTCAACAGTATTTTATTCAAATTCAGTTGCACTGTTCACAACAGTGTCAACAGTTCAGAAAGATAAATATAAGAATATTTTTGAATATATTTGTCTGCAGCTCATTCTGCAAAAAATGAGAAAATTGTATCGTGAACTCAGAATCGTGAATCGTATCAAATGGTGAGTTGAATGTATCGTTACATCCCTAGTTCTTACAGTAGTACTATGGTATGGTGGAGCCACATGACAGGAAGGCAGTACATTGCGAAGTCTGTTAAGAACATCATTCGCACTGAACTGCCCTCCATTGACCAGCTGTACTTTAACTGCCACAGTAACAAGGTTCAGTCTATAATCCAGGACTCTGACCACCATCCACAAACACTGACTAGCAGATTCATGAACAGCTTCATTCGCCAAACAATTCAAACCTGCAGCTTTTGCATCCCCTGTAACAGTCATTTCCACGGCAGCTGCACTGTACAGCTGTTACTGCACTTTATCCACCACTGACCACGTATCATCCAGTTTTGTCCTGCTTTGTATCGCACTGTTTCTGCACCATGTTGTCTTGTACTCCCTTGTGTTGTTATGCACCATCTGTGTTGTTCTGAGCAGTGCCATGATGCAATATTACAAAAAGATCTTGAGGAAATGCAGAGTTCTGGAGGAGATTCTCACAGATCATGGCATGTGTTTATACTGAAGAAACTGTACAAATTGCTAGACATAAAACACAGGACTGGCAACTGTGGTACGTTTTAACACCTTGATAAAAAACTTAAAATCCATAGTAAGTAGGACAACCTCATAGAACCTTTACTAGTCATTGTTCAGAAGATTAACACGGATTAAAAACCATTACTATGAAAGCACGCTAATCAGTTAAGTTGATTATGTGGAGAGAGAGAAAAAAAACTGTCTTTGAAAAAGATCAACCATAGAACGAAGCTGCAGCATTGACACCCCCTAGTGGTGATTTGAAGATAGTTCTGTCTGTAGCAGCTAAGCAGTAGATTTGGCGTCAGGTGCCATGACAAACTCAGTGCTGCTCGGTTTGAACGGCAGAAGCACAAAAATAAAGGGGGCATCTACTGCACGCCCCCCACCCTTGAAAATGGTACAAATTATCATGCAACAGTTTTCTTAAGTAAGTCTTTTTGGGCGTCTGCAGAAACCTCCACGATGCGATTGCCCTGATTAAGAAGTGCGCAGCGGATACAATTTGGGATGCATCGTTCATCCGATTTATTAATATATAATTATTAGTATGTCTATATTATTTTAGAAACGTTACTTGACGAATATTTTTCATTGAGATTGATTCCCCGTTTAAAATTTTGGTGACACTTCATATTTTTTAAGAGAGACAGACAATTTGACGCATGCAATTTGCAGAAATATGTTGTGCCGCTATAAAGTACACAGGCAGCATGACAAACATAAGTACTCACTGAAGCCACGACATACGCCCGGCTGGCCCCAGCGGTACCCCTAAGAAGAAGGCTTTTTTCACAACCCACGACCATCACGAGGGCAAAAAAAACTGAATAGCCTAGAATTTAGTTAATTACAAGGCACATATTTATTGGAGCAAGAGCTCTAACATAAAACTACCTTGTAATTATAAAGTATTATGGCTGTGAACAATGTACAAACAGGCACAGAAAGTAAAATACTCCAAAAATGCAAAGAACCTAAATATTTTTGTTTCCACCGATTCACTCTTGATGTGTTAGGAGTCACAGTTCAGTAGCCTATTCTTCAGTATCTGCATTTAAGACCACCAACTGCTCTTTCTCCTCCTTCGCTCGTCGGCTCAGAGTATTGGACTTGGTAAGTAATGTTGCCCTTTTGGTTCCAGCAGCACTCTCTGCTTCCTCTGCCATGTGCTCAGCATCCTTTTGTAAACTCTCACATACACTTTCCAGTGAGACTCTCTTCCTCTTGAGTTCCTCAAGTTTTCTTTTTTGCTTTTCGCTCATCTTTCACCTTTGGTCAGAGGCGCTTTGGTTGCTCCCCCACACACTCTGACATGGTCGCATATAAGCCTCTGTGCAACAACTGTTTCCTCTGATAAGTTGCAGGTCTCCACCTCTATTCGTTCCACTTCGGCTTGCCCATAGGACAGCAGCAGCAAGTTCTTGCAGAACATCCAGAGGTCAGGATAAGGCCCACTAACTTTTTGATGTAAAAAGACATCAACTTTGGATGGTGCTGAAGGAATGAAGGATATAAAATCCAAGCCTTTTGCCTCATTGTGCAGGTGATTATCAGACTGCTGGGATATTGCATCACCTGTAATTACATTAATTACAGTAGATTAGATGCAGATCAACAATGTCAATACACAGAATCACATGTAGAATAGGAAAGTGATTTATAACCCAATTTTCCCATGATACCATAAATGTGCAATCATTTTAATTTAATCTTGAGATATCTCTAGGCTCATCAAAGAAAATATAACTGGGCTGATGCTTCTTTTCAAACACCAAGAGTCGGTCTTCTAAATACTGCTAAAATCTACGTGTTAACACTATTCAGTTCAGGGACGGATTATGGGTTGTGTGGGCCCCTGGGTAAAACGTTCGCGAGGCCCCCCCCCACCACCACCACCTGCACCACCACCACAACCACCACAAGTCAAGGGCCCTTGGCAGCCAAACACCCTCCCTATAGGGTCAGGGGACCTTGTAGGCAGAGGATCAAAGAATGTAGGCCCTCTAAAATAGACAAACGAAAATACATTGCTGATAAGCGTTGCAAATTGTTTTGGGCTTGGGGCCCACGGGCCCCCTGCACCCCAAGGGCCCCTGGGCAGCGGCCCCGCTAACCCGGTTTGTAATCCGTCCCTGATTCAGTTAGATGTGAAAAAAGAAAAGCATAATTTAAAAATAATATTCTGAACTATCCTATTCTTATCCTATGATTTACCAGCAGATATCCTGCCTGCCAACCGATTCTCCTGCGCAAACTTCTGCATGAGATTTCTCCTTTTCTGCTGGCAGTTATCTGGCTGGTGTGCATTTTGTTTGGGTCCAAGCACGTCATCTCATGTACAATCGAGTACTTCAGAGGGCATTTATCCAAGGCCTTTTTGCACATTTTTGAGAGCACAATCTGGCAATTTTTTTTAATCTGAAGGACACCAAGGTCACTTCCACTGCCTTTGGCTCCTGACTGTCTCTGACAAAAAGATGGTTTGTCAAATTTCCAGAATCTTTCTGCACACTCAGCCCAAGGTTAACACTACCTCAGCTGTACATATCAAACCAGCTCAAACTCCATGTTATTCACATATTTTTTACTTCACAATTGTTTGATACATTTGTATGTAAAGATACCAGTGAATTCACAGAAGTCCCACCTTGATGACAGCCATTCCTATATCCACCTCCTTTGGACTGAGCCAGAGTTTTTGCCTGTACAACAGCTGTACATGTTGCTACACAACACTTAAACATTCTATTTCCTCAATGAACTATTTTTTTTGCAGCAAAAGCCATGAAGCAGCAATAAAATCTTTAAAATATGCTTACCAATAAATATGGTTCTCCCATTTAAACACATGTAAAGATAAACCATGGATATTTAAAAATCATGGGTTCGTTAATGAGTTTAAATGTTATTGAATGGCTTACCTTAAACTTCTCCAGTAAGTCTTCAGCGGTGGAGTGGCTCATGTACTGTGATCCCAGAACCAGGACTGCACTCGAGAGCCATTCTCATAATTCACCCAATACCTGACATGCACATCCAGTTGTTTTCTTTTGATGGTCCTGTTCATACTTACGTCAAACATGACAACGAAGCTCCCTTTTAATATATGGAGCGAGTCCAAATCGCGCAAGAAAAGCGGTTTTATCTTTACCACAAGTGACCCTGCGAGTCAGGGAACATCACCCTGGAGACGGTGTGAATGTCATCATTGGACGTATAGGAGTGATGTCGGCAAACCGTTTGCAAAGCCCATAGCACTTCTGCTTTCAGTGTGGGTTGAGGAGGATGTACTGAAGGCATTATTTGTCATGGGATCCGGAGACACTGCCAAAACGGGTGTAGGCCTATCTTTAGAGGTTGTACTTATCTCCACTGAATAAACATAAATCTGGGCTTATTCTATACTGAACAAAAATATAAACGCAACACTCTTGTTTCTGCTCCCATTTTTCATGAGATGGACTTAAAGACCTACAATTCATTCCAGATACACAATATTACCATTTCTCTCAAACATTTCTCACAAATCAGTCTAAATGTGTGATAGTGAGCACTTCTGCTTTGCTGAGATAATCCATCCCACCTCACAGGTGTGCCACATCAAGATGCTGATCTGACATCATGGGTAGTGCACAGGTGTACCTTATACTGCCCACAATAAAAGGCCACCCTGGAATGTGCAGTTTTTTGCTTTATTGGGGGTCTGGGGACTCAGAACCGGTCAGTATCTGGTGTGACCACCATTTGCCTCATGCAATGCAACACATCTTCTTCGCATAGAGTTTATCAGATTGTCAATTGTGGCCTGTGGAATGTTGGTCCACTCCTCTTCAATGGCTGTGCGAAGTTGTTGGATATTAGTGGGAACTGGTACACGCTGTCGTATACGCCGGTCAAGCACATCCCAAACAAGAGCAGCTGACCTGAGAAATAAGAAATAAGCTAAGCTGGAAACCTGGACCCTCCGACCAAGAATGCGTGAAGTACCCTCAGAAGGTCTACTAGAAGATGTACGTAGAAGACTACTACAGATCAGCTGATCTACACCACAGCAACAGTGATCCTTGAGCTGGAGCCGGACCGTCTTTGAAGACTCCGTAAATCTCCGTATAATAATATATATCTACGGGAACGAGAAAGGAGAAAGCAGAGAACAAGAACAAGATTTGTAAATGTAAGATTTGAAGGACCCCCGGCATGAAAAATAGAATAGTTCTCGTCATTAGTGAACATGTGTCTCGTCATTGTGTATCATGGACAGTAAGAGGGGGATCAATAGAGTGTTGTTATTATAACGTCTAAAAAGTCTGTCGATAAATCAATAAGAAAATAAATGAAGTCGTTTTCGCGAACACGCGAACAGGGGCCGGACCGACTGTAGGGGGCGTGGCCAGAGACAGCCATAGCTGTCAAGTCTCCCGTTTTGGCCGGGAAACTACCGTATTTTACTTCTCTTTCCCGCCGTCCTCCCGTATTAGTATTTTCCCGTAAATCTCCCTTATATTATATAGTTGCTGGATAGTGTAGTGGTAAGATCGCCGCCTTTCACACGGGAGACCGGGGTTCGAATCCCGGTTGTGGCCAAAAATATATTTTATATATTTTATATATTTATATTATTTTATATTTCCTGTCTTAAAATGTAAGGGATACTGGAGCCTGGTTGCGGATGGCTCACGGCGGGTGCCGGAAAATTTCCTTTATTTTCAAATCCAAACCTTGACAGGTATGCTGCTGTTCCAAATCATGGGTGCATGTTACAAGTGCGGAACATATTTTAACTTAGTACTAACTTAGCATCATATTTGATCTGATTCGACTGAATATCCCAGGTTTCCATCTCTCATGCATCTGGTGTGACGTGTTTTCAGACTCTCAGGCTGGCGCAAAGAAATCTTACGGGAATTGAACGTCTCACTCCGGCCAGCTGACCAAAGTTCGGTAACCTTGGTATTGTGTGTAGGAGATTCGCTATAACTATAATTTCGTTCTCCATTTACATGCCCGTAGTGTCTTTAAGTGTTATGTAGTTTTGCCTGAAACGCAAAAATAAAACAAAGCAATTAAAGCCGATCAGTGGCTCAAATTGTGCTGTAGCGATTGAAGAACTTTTGTCGGAAGTTGGATTCGAACTTGGGATGCCTTACTTGGGAGAACAGAATACCAGAATAGAGTAGGTTAAGTCCAGCCTTGGCTTCCAAGCTGACGTTTTTCTACATATGTGCTTGTGTATCATGGACAGTAAGAGGGGGCAGGCAAGGAGAGAATTTCTCTCTTTGGGGATCAATAGAGTGTTGTTATTATAACGTCTAAAAAGTATGATGGTCTGTCGATAAATCAATAAGAAAATAAATGAAGTCGTTTTCGCGAACACGCCGAATTATAACTATAATTTCGTTCTCCATTTACATGCCCGTAGTGTCTTTAACCGGCTGCACAAACTGGATCCGCCTCCATTACGACACAACTTTGCCCTTATTGGCTTAAGAATTTAGTCACATACATGACGTATATCTGCTATTTCTCCCGAGAAGCAGGTAAAGCAGTGGTAACTGCTTTGTAGTTAATTTACCTGGTAAAATTAAGTTTAAATAAATGATATAAATACTGTAATAGTACTCGTGAGCTTTGTTTATTTGTTATTAGTTATTGTAATGTTGCGCTGCTTTATTTGTTTAATCGTCTAGTCTGTGGAGACATTCAAGTTAATCAAATAAGAATTGCACTGTACACTGTACATGACCATAAAAACTTTGTATCCTTGAAATAAATGTTTTTGATCTTTTCCTTGGCAGTTATCTTTTTACACAGGGCCTCTATGTACACGATAGTTTTTTTTTTTCACGACTAACAGTATGGATCAGGAGTTGGTTATTGTAAAAGAAGTAATGTGCATGCAGGTGATATTTGTATAGATTTATCCACACCCTTGTAGCAGTGCTGCCATTGCAGTCAGATCTCGCAAACTAGGAGTATTAGTTGTCTTTATTTCTCTTTATTTCTTGACGCCAACCCTCTCCATTAATCCGGGCTTGGGACTGGCACCTACCTGAGCTGGCTTGCTCCCTTAAGTGGCTGGGTTAGGCTAAACTATATATATATATTTACCAAGACTACAATAAAACATCTCGAAATGTGTAGTCTAGCAAAACGCAGTTTAAAGAAGGTAGCCTACCTGGCGAAATTGCAAACAAATTAAGGGCGTTAGGCAGCCTTTAGATCCTACCCATCATGCACTGCAGTTTTTTGCTAATTCCTCAAATGGAAAACTGTCCATCCATCCATCCATTTTCCAAACCGCTTATCCTACTGGATCGCGGGGGGTCTGGAGCCTATCCCGGAAGCAATGGGCACGAGACAGGGAACAACTCAGGATGGCGGGCCAGCCCATCGCAGGGCACACTCACACACTATTCACTCACGCATACACTCCTATGGGCAATTTAGCAACTCCAATTAGCCTCAGCATGTTTTTGGACTGTGGGGGAAACCAGAGTACCCGGAGGAAACCCCACGATGACATGGGTAGAACATGCAAACTCCACACACATGTGACCCAGGTGGAGACTCGAACCCGGGCCCTAGAGGTGTGAGGCAACAGTGCTAACCACTGCACCACCATGCTGCCCCCTAAATGGAAAACCATTAAATACAAAAGGAAAACAAAAGTGCTGTAAGACTGTATACTTATGTGTATGTTAGTAAAGGCTGTAGCTGACACAACGGACCCCACTAATTAGAAAGGGGTAATTGTACACATGTGGCATCCAGTATGTTCTTCTATAACAGTTTTTAAAAAAAAAAAAAAACTCACATTACACAAATTGCACTATCAAAACGAGGATTATGGGGAAAATGGGGACTGTGATGGAGATTACATACACGTAGGCATGGTATTTAGTTTTTTTTTAATCTGGTCACCTTCCAGAGTAATTGTAAACTAAAACCATCTTCACCCTATTTGATTCTTTATAAATGGACAATCAGTCGTGCAGTAAATGGGGGTATAGAGAGACACAGAGCTTGTCTAACAAGAAACCCTGGGAAGCTAACATTAATAGGGTGGGTATGGATAGCAAAACCATTGATACAGATTACAGATTTATATCTCACCTGAACCCTGGCGGGCTCCGTGCCAATAGGGGTTGGGATTAGGGTTAGTTAACTTAAGTAGTAATATTGATGTGTATATTCTCCTATTCTCCAGTCAGTGAATCGTGAAACGTAATGTTAATATGTTTCTATACCTATATGTTCTGCTTAAAAACCCATAAAGGCAAGCACAGTGTTTAGACATTCTGTTACTTAGACTAGTAAACACTAAGATCCTTCAGCTTTCAATTAACCTGACACAACAGTCTAAACAACAAATGTGTGCCATGTCATTTGTCATCTTTACATCTTGTATCCTTTATATGGTAATTGGATTTTCAAGGTGGAATTGCAGGTCGATCATTTTAAGGATCTAGATGTAAACCTCCCTGGTGTTGCTTTAATATTTTTTTTGCACAATTTGCTTCACACACTTCCTCCAGCAGAGAAGCTTACAATACTACACCCCACCAAATGACTGGATGATGCCTTTTTATTTAAGGTCTGGCTGTGAGCCTCGATTACCGATACACTATCTTCAGGCTCCTGCCGGGATCAGTCAGTATGGTGGACCTTTGGAGGAATGGGTACAAAACCATCAGGAAAGTTTGCAGGTGCTTCAAGAGTATGTGAAGGCTTAGTTGGAGAACAAGCCACACCACGAAATCGGAAACACAATGAGTTGGTTAATGATTAGGGGTTTGATGAAGGTCAGCTGGTGTGTTTGCGGAACCATGTTCGAGGTAAAATACAGGATCATTGGGATGCCTGTTTGTATATGGTAGTTCGGTGTCCCCAAGATCAGGGTGCAGTTTACTCTGCAACTCCAATGGAGGGGGACGGGGTTGTCCGTCAAGTTCACCGAACAGAGTTGCGTCCAGTACCACAGGGGGTTGTTATGTCAGGGGAAGATGTTCTGGTAATGTCTCCTGAGTCTGGGTTGCCCACAGGGGCAACAGAAATGGAATCGGATGAGGACTCTGTGGTTTTACGGGGACAGGGCTGGTGGGAGGGGGTCGCAATAGAGCATCCACAAGTAGGCCTCGTATAATGGAGGAGGTTATGTCCCCCCCGAGGTGTAGAGACCAGTTAAACGTTCGGTGAGGTCCACCACTGGTCATCATACCAACCCTTATAAGTTACCACGGTCAGTGAATGATCGTTCGGTTGGGGAGGAAGACCAGTGGTTTGGGGATAGAATTCTTAGCTGTGATCGTTGGGTCATCAATTTCATTTTGGGGGATGGATTGTAGCCAGGCAATTATAGGCAGGTATAGGAACTGCAGTTCGGACTGGAGGCATAGCCGGGGCGAGATGGCTGTGCATGTTCCGATGGTAGGGCATATTGGCAAAGGAGCAGGCACGGGAAAGACAGGCAGGGTCCTGATAGATTTGGGGGAGCATCGGCGGGCATATTGAATTTGCAGTGTAGCAGCCTTTCTGTTTGCTTGTTTCAGGGGTGAACAATCTTATCCGCAAAGGGCCGGTGTGTATGCAGGTTTTCGCTGCAACTCCCTAATTAGATTTCTAATTAGAGGACTGATTAGCTGAAGAGTCCTCATACCTGGTTTTGAAGAGCTGACCTAAAGGTTACCCCAAAAACCTGTTTTTTTTTTGTTTGAATGGGGCAGTGAGTCATGGGGTAAACTACTGTTCTTTAGGGGTTTTCAAGGTGGAATTACGGGTCGATAATTTTAAGGATCAGGTTGTAAACCTCCCTGGTGTTGCTTTAATATGTTTTATCTGAGGTTGTATCGTGTATTATCAAGCCAGCCGGCTTAGTGGCCTCGGGAGCGGGGTTTAGTGGGAGCAGCTGGCTAGTTTTATTTTCTTTTTTGTTTGTGTCTTTTTCTTTGTTGTATGTATATTTTGGGTTCATTATTAGGCAGGCTGGGCCTTTTGGCACCTGTAGTCTGGGTGCTGGATTGCCCATAGGGGTCTTTTTTATTGCTGTGATTTGCTGTGTCATTCACTAGTGTGATTTGTGCTGGATGTGTTTTTAAGGTTGTGCTGTGGCGTGTACCTGAGCAAACTTTGGGCAACCTGTTCTCTTGTTGGCTTTATTGACAAAGGGTGGATTAGTCTAATTACGGCCTGCTACAAATAGCTGCATATAACGTATAAAAAAAATCACCTTATGGGTGCTCCGTAGGGTAGCAAGATCTTGAGTTTTTTTTACAGTACTCGGGTACGTTTTAAAATTTTCGACCAATCAGCAAACATTATTCTGACAGCATAGCTGGGAAACCAATGAAAAGTGAGTGCAACGTTCTAGAACTTGACTTCGGGTTGACGCTCCCTATAAAAGAGCTGGGTACTGCTTCAAGGCGTTCAGTTGGCGCTACCTCCTGATAGAGTAGCACTGTACGGCTCTTGTTCCGTAAAACAACATCAAAAGGATGAAAAAAAAAACAATATTTAAAGAAGACGAAAAAAATCAATTTTTAAAGAAGACGAAAAAAACATCGTCTAAAAAAATAAGCCAAAAAAATAATATCCGAAGAAGGAAAAACATGCAAAGTAAAAAAAAACAAACAAAAATAAAAAACAATATCCAAAGAAGAAGGAAAAAAACATCCAAAGGGAGAAAAGAAGAACTGAAGGGCCAACGAGGTAGGAGGAAATACAAATTTCGTTTCAGCACCGTTGGAGTGCCAAGCCGTGAAAAGCATTTTGGCCAGAAGACAAGGTAAGTGTTGTATCTGTTATTTTAAAACAGCGCTTTTCAAAATGCTGCTTTATAATCGTTTGAGATCGTTAGCCAGTGTGACAGCTGAAGGCTTTTTGAGTTTACCAACATAAAGTTTTATTTCTGTATTAGGACATTGTCAGGAACAATGATGTGTTCATCGCTATGATGTGGTCAAAAGCGATGCATTGAATCTTAGAAACATTTGTGATTTTTCAAACGATGCTTTTCCTTTTATTTAATCAGTAAAATTTCCATCGGTTTTAATATAGTGCCCCTTGAAATATGTCTTTAGCTCATTTTCCGGGCATTTTACTAGAATGCATCCTGAGAAATACACAAGCTCTGCTGCATTTCCGTGCCTCGATGTTTAGTGCCGAGTATAATTGTTGCAGTTGCCTTTTATATATTCCATGAGACCTGTTGGTACCAAGAGAAGTGTGAGACTGTCAGGGTGAATTTATCATACAATCGCACGCATAAATACCTGAGGGTTGCCAGTCCTTTTGCGTTGTTACAGGAGGACTAGAGCTGACGAGTGTGTTTCTACACACTATCAAGGGCATTGTAGTACAGTTTTCTCAGGTGGGAGAATGCTGCCGATCTCCTATTTGACAATACAGCCCTTGATATATTAGAATATTACAGAACTAGAAGCCTTTTGCAAGGAAGAATGTGAGAAAATCCCAAGTACAAGAACTGAAAGCCTTTCAGCTGGCTATAAGAAGCGCTTGTAAGCTGTGATATCTGGCAGAGGAGGTGTTACTAAGTACTGATTACGTAGGGTGCCCAAACTTTTGCAGAGTGCCATAATAATGTTTTTATTTTGTAATTTTGTTCAATTTATGGCATAAAAAGTAACTATTCATCAATGTTTGCTGAAAATATTGTGTATTTTTCCCCCAGTTCCTAAAGAGACTGTATTAACTGATATTGTTGCTTTTGTAATTGAAAAGATGTTATTTGTCAAGGGGTGCCAAACCTTTGCATAAGACTGTACACAGTGTGTGTATGTGTTTATGTGAGTGTGTGTCTGTGTGTGTGTGTGTATATATATATATGTGTGTGTGTGTATATATTTCTGTATATGCATGTGTATATATATATTTATATATAGTTCACACACATTCAAACTTATTTGAATACACATTCAAAATTATTTTTATTATTATTATTTTCGTTTTTTTTTTTTTTTTGTGTTTTAAAATTTTTTATTTTTGCAATGGAAATAAAAATAAAGCAGTCCTCCGTAGAGGAGGGGTGGTGGAGGGAATATATATATATATATACATATATATAAAATAATTGTCACACAACTGGGGTGACATGCCTATCCTGCTCACCCAATTTTAGTGCACTTTAGTTATGCATAATGACCTTCTAGTCTCGATACACCCATATATATATATGTATATATATATATAGTTTTTTTTTGTTTTTTTTTTGCAATAGACAATAAAAATAACGCAGTTCTCCATAAAGGAGGGATGGTGGATGGAATATATATATACATATATATAAAATAATTGTCACACAACCTGGGTGACATGCCTTGCCTGCTCACCCAGTTTTAGTGCACCTTAGTTATTCATAATGACCATCTAGTCTCGATACACCCATAAATATATATGTATATATATATAGTTTTTTTTGTTTTTTTTTTTGCAATAGACAATAAAAATAACGCAGTTCTCCATAAAGGAGGGATGGTGGATGGAATATATATATACATATATATAAAATAATTGTCACACAACTTGGGTGACATGCCTTGCCTGCTCACCCAATTTTAGTGCAACTTAGTTATCCATAATGACCAACTAGTCTCGATACACCCATATATATATATATATATATGTACATATATATATAGTTTTTTTATTAGCAATAGAAAAGAAAAATAACGCAGTTCTCCGTAAAGGAGGGATGGTGGATGGAATATATATATATATATATATACATTTATATAAAATAATTGTCACACAACCTGGGTGACATGCCTTGCCTGCTCACCCAATTTTAGTGCACTTTAGTTATCCATAATGACCATCTAGTCTCGATACACCCATGAATATATATGTATATATATATATATATATATATATATATATATATATATATATATATATATATATATATATATATATAGTTTTTCTGTTTTTTTTTTTGCAATAGACAATAAAAATAACGCAGTTCTCCGTAAAGGAGGGATGGTGGATGGAATATGTTATATGCATATATATAAAATAATTGTCACACAACCTGGGTGACATGCCTTGCCTGCTCACCCAATTTTAGTGCACCTTAGTTATCCATACTGACCATCTAGTCTCGACACACCCATATATATATATATATATATATATATATATATATATATATATATATATATATATTATATTATATATGTATATATATAGATATTTTTTCTTTTTCTTGTGTTTTTTTTTCGCAATGGATATTAAAAATAAAGCAGTCCTCCGTAAAGGAGGGGTGGTGGAGGGAATATATATATACATATATATATAAAATAATTGTCACACAACCTGGGTGACATGCCTTGCCTGCTCACCCAATTTTAGTGCAACTTAGTTATCCATAATGACCAACTAGTCTCGATACACCCATATATATATATATATATATGTACATATATATAGTTTTTTTATTAGCAATAGAAAAGAAAAATAACGCAGTTCTCCGTAAAGGAGGGATGGTGGATGGAATATATATATATATATATATATATATATATATATATATATATATATATATATATATATATATATATATATATATATATATATATATATATATATATATACATATATATATATATATATATATATATATATATATACATTTATATAAAATAATTGTCACACAACCTGGGTGACATGCCTTGCCTGCTCACCCAATTTTAGTGCACTTTAGTTATCCATACTGATCATCTAGTCTCGACACACCCATATATATATATATATATATATATATATATATGTATATATATATAGATATTTTTTCTTTTTCTTGTGTTTTTTTTTCGCAATGGATATTAAAAATAAAGCAGTCCTCCGTAAAGGAGGGGTGGTGGAGGGAATATATATATACATATATATATAAAATAATTGTCACACAACCTGGGTGACATGCCTTGCCTGCTCACCCAATTTTAGTGCAACTTAGTTATCCATAATGACCAACTAGTCTCGATACACCCATATATATATATATATATATGTACATATATATAGTTTTTTTATTAGCAATAGAAAAGAAAAATAACGCAGTTCTCCGTAAAGGAGGGATGGTGGATGGAATATATATATATATATATATATATATATATATATATATATATATATATATATATATATACATTTATATAAAATAATTGTCACACAACCTGGGTGACATGCCTTGCCTGCTCACCCAATTTTAGTGCACTTTAGTTATCCATACTGACCATCTAGTCTCGACACACCCATATATATATATATATATATATATATATATATATATATATATATATATATATATGTATATATATATAGATATTTTTTCTTTTTCTTGTGTTTTTTTTTCGCAATGGATATTAAAAATAAAGCAGTCCTCCGTAAAGGAGGGATGGTGGATGGAATATATATATAAAATAATTGTCACACAACCGGGGTGACATGCCTTGCCTGCTCACCCAATTTTAGTGCACCTTAGTTATTCATAATGACCATCTAGTCTCGATACACCCATAAATATATATGTATATATATATAGTTTTTTTATTAGCAATAGAAAAGAAAAATAACGCAGTTCTCCGTAAAGGAGGGATGGTGGATGGAATATATATATATATATATATACATTTATATAAAATAATTGTCACACAACCTGGGTGACATGCCTTGCCTGCTCACCCAATTTTAGTGCACTTTAGTTATCCATAATGACCATCTAGTCTCGATACACCCATGAATATATATGTATATATATATATATATATATATATATATATATATATAGTTTTTCTGTTTTTTTTTTGCAATAGACAATAAAAATAACGCAGTTCTCCATAAAGGAGGGATGGTGGATGGAATATGTATATGCATATATATAAAATAATTGTCACACAACCTGGGTGACATGCCTTGCCTGCTCACCCAATTTTAGTGCACCTCAGTTATCCATACTGACCATCTAGTCTCGACACACCCATATATATATATATATATATATATATATATATATATATATATATATATATATGTATATATATATATAGATATTTTTTCTTTTTCTTGTGTTTTTTTTTCGCAATGGATATTAAAAATAAAGCAGTCCTCCGTAAAGGAGGGGTGGTGGAGGGAATATATATATACATTTATATAAAATAATTGTCACACAACTGGGGTGACATGCCTTGCCTGCTCACCCAATTTTAGTGCACCTTAGTTATCCATAATGACCAACTAGTCTCGATACACCCATAAATATATATGTGTATATATATATATATATATAGTTTTTTTGTGTTTTTTTTTGCAATAGACAATAAAAATAACGCAGTTCTCCATAAAGGAGGGATAGTGGATGGAATATATATATACATATATATAAAATTATTGTCACACAACCTGGGTGACATGCCTTGCCTGCTCACCCAATTTTAGTGCACCTTAGTTATCCATACTGACCATCTAGTCTCGATACACCCATATATATATATATATATATATATGTACATATATATAGTTTTTTTATTAGCAATAGAAAAGAAAAATAACGCAGTTCTCCGTAAAGGAGGGATGGTGGATGGAATATATACATACATATATATAAAATAATTGTCACACAACCTGGGTGACATGCCTTGCCTGCTCACCCAATTTTAGTGCAACTTAGTTATCCATAATGACCAACTAGTCTCGATACACCCATATATATATATATATATATGTACATATATATAGTTTTTTTATTTTTTTCGTAATGGACAATAAAAATAACGCAGTTCTCCGTAAAGGAGGGATGGTGGATGGAATATATATATACATATATACATTTATATAAAATAATTGTCACACAACCTGGGTGACATGCCTTGCCTGCTCACCCAGTTTTAGTGCACCTTAGTTATCCATACTGACCATCTAGTCTCGATACACCCATAAATATATATACTGAACAAAAATATAAACGCAACACTCTTGTTTCTGCTCCCATTTTTCATGAGATGGACTTAAAGACCTACAATTCATTCCAGATACACAATATTACCATTTCTCTCAAACATTTCTCACAAATCAGTCTAAATGTGTGATAGTGAGCACTTCTGCTTTGCTGAGATAATCCATCCCACCTCACAGGTGTGCCACATCAAGATGCTGATCTGACATCATGGGTAGTGCACAGGTGTACCTTATACTGCCCACAATAAAAGGCCACCCTGGAATGTGCAGTTTTTTGCTTTATTGGGGGTCTGGGGACTCAGAACCGGTCAGTATCTGGTGTGACCACCATTTGCCTCATACAATGCAACACATCTTCTTCGCATAGAGTTTATCAGATTGTCAATTGTGGCCTGTGGAATGTTGGTCCACTCCTCTTCAATGGCTGTGCGAAGTTGTTGGATATTAGTGGGAACTGGTACACGCTGTCGTATACGCCGGTCAAGCACATCCCAAACATGCTCAACGGGTGACATGTCCGGTGAGTATGCTGGCCATGCAAGAACTGGGACATTTTCAGCTTCCAAGAACTGTGTACAGATCCTTGCAACATGGGGCCGTGCATCATCTGTCTGAGTGGCTGGTCTCAGACGATCTTGGAGGTGAACCTGCTGGATGTGGAGGTCCTGGGCTGGTGTGGTTACACGTGGTCTGCGGTTGTGAGGCCGGTTGGATGTACTGCCATATTCTCTGAAACGCCTTTGGAGACGGCTTATGGTTGAGAAATGAACATTCAATGCACGAGCAACAGATCTGGTTGACATTCCTGCTGTCAGCATGCCAATTGCACGCTCCCTCAATGCTTGTGGCATCTGTGGCATTTTGCTGTGAGACAAAACTGCACATTCCAGGGTGGCCTTTTATTGTGGGCAGTATAAGGTACACCTGTGCACTACCCATGATGTCAGATCAGCATCTTGATGTGGCACACCTGTGAGGTGGGATGGATTATCTCAGCAAAGCAGAAGTGCTCACTATCACACATTTAGACTGATTTGTGAGAAATGTTTGAGAGAAATGGTAATATTGTGTATCTGGAATGAATTGTAGATCTTTAAGTCCATCTCATGAAAAATGGGAGCAAAAACAAAAGTGTTGCGTTTATATTTTTGTTCAGTGTATGTATATGTATACATATAGTTTTTTTTGTGTTTGTGAAAACGGGTCTTTAATCGGGGAAACGGAGCGGGTAGAGCAGGACGGAACGCAGGCATTGACAAACTACAATGACGGACAGGGCAAACAGGTAAGACCAGGACTTAAAATAGGTCATGACTAATCAAAGTAATCGGGCAAAGCAGGAGACGATCAGGGAAGCACACGTGGGTAATCAGGGGGCGTGGCACACACGAGGAGCGGACAAGCCGGGCATATATGTATATCTATATAAAACCTCATTAATGAGGGACAGGGAACAGAACGGACAGACAGAACTGGCACAGGGGAAGGAGCCAGGACAAGACTTGACATAAGACAGGAAAGGCAGAGAAACAGATCAGAAAGGGGGACACGGAGGGAACAGGCAGGACAAAAGGACCGGGAGTGAACGAAGGGAACATCGGGGAAAGAGGAGCAGAAGCCAGAGGGACGAGGGACAAAGAGAGGAGGGACAGAGACAGGAGGAACAAAGCGAGGGGGAGCAGAGGCAGGAGGGACAAAGACGGGAGGCCAGGGAGAGAAGGAGGGGGAACCAAGAGGAGCCCGAGGGAGACCCAGCGGGCGACGGGAGGCAGCCGGAAGGGCTGCAGGCGGCCGGGAGGCCGGAGCCGGAGGGGCCGAGGAGACGGGGTGAGGGACAGACGCAGGGACGAAGGAGGGAGTCGGAGGGGAGACCAGGGAAGGGGACGAAGGAGCTGGAAGGGACCCTGGCGAGGGCAAGGAGAGAGGGGGAGCCGCAGCAGACGGCGACGTCCTCCGACACGCCAGAGCGGGAGGACCAGCAGGCGAATGAGGAGCCGCCGTCGGGGGGCCCGCAGGCAACCGATAAGACGCCGGAGGAGGGACCGAGGCAGGGCGACGAGGCCGCGGAGGGGGACCCGCAGACGACAGCCGACCCGGAGGGCCAGGACCCGCAGGTGCCGACCAAGCCCTAGCGCCGGCGAGGGAGGGCGAGCCAGGGGGCTGGGCGGGTGGGACCCCAGCCGTGCGTCTGTGTCCTCTCCCCTTATGGGACACAGACATAAGGACCTGCGGCCGGGGTCGGGCTCGTCGGGGTGAGGGTACCAGAGTCACAGGGGGAGAAGGGACTGGAGTGGGGCCAGGGACTGGAGCTGCAGGCTGCAGAGGGAGCGCCTGCCCGGGAGCTGCAGGCAGGGAAAGCGCCTCGGACGTGGGCGCGGTAGCTGCAGGCAGCGGAGACGGCTGCTCGGGCTCTGGGGCCGCAGGGGGCACTTATTTTATTATATAAAATAAGTGTCACACAACCGGGGTGACATGCCTTGCCTGCTTGTGGGATGAGGAAGACTCAGGGACTGGAAATGGGATTAAAACTGAAGATGTGCTCATTCCTTTGTGTATTTACAAATTTTCCTTCCGTCAGACATGAGGAGTTTGCTGCTATATTTGGCACTAATAGAGATTCTGATGCTGCTATTTTTATTGTCTATTAGTTTGTTATTATTTACAAGTTCTGTTGTGTTTTTGCATTTTTCTCTTCTGGTTAATTAACTGCTGTCTGTTTGCTGTGAAGTATGAGTGTGGTGAGTAAGACTCAGGGACTGGAAGTGGGATTACAACTAAAGATAACATGCTTATTCCTTTTTGTATTGTTTACAAATTTCCTTCCGTCAAACATGAGGAGTTTGCTGCTATATTGTGCACTAACAGAGATTCTGATGCTGCTATTTTTATTGTTTATAAATGTGTTATTGTTTCCAAGTTGAGTATTCAATAAATGCTAAATTGAGAAATTTTGTGTATCGTTTGTTATTATTAGTGTGATATTTTACCATGCAAATAGAGGGGAAAACGTCCAATTATCTGCCAAAAAAAATCAGCAGCATATATCGGCCATCGCCTGACCCTTGACTTGAAAAACCCATATCGGTCGACCTCTAGTAACAGTACATTCTGTCCAATTCATCCATCGAGTTAAGTCACACACCCACTTGAGGGGGCACTCCGGCAGACGTGAGGATGGGGATGTTCTTTCCGCTATAACATCCACTGCAGAAGTACATCTCGCTCCTGTTCACAGGGCTTACTTCAATGATGAAGCAGGGCTGGTTGTCTGGACAAGAAGTTGTCCTGCTGCTGGGTCTCGGTGCCGTTTTTCCACCTAAGCTTGAAGGTGGAAATGTGTTCCAACTTGGTCCCTGGGACTGCAGCATAGCCAAACATCGCGAGCAGCGTCGGCCACACCCACCACCAGAACCATCACACCGTCCTATACACATAAAGAAGAACTAAAACATAGAGTGTTGTGACAATCTATGCGTTAATGTTTGGCAGCATAGGTGATTCATTAAAATTATACCGAAGAATGGAAAATGTGATATTTAGAATATTTTTTGCCATTTAGTAGCTAATTTAAGCACTTACCCAATGCCTCAATTTGTTTTAGGTCAGTAATGTCTGAGCCAAAAGAATGAATGTATGAATTTAATACAATTCACCCACTCCCACCCACACACAAATCTGAAATTCAATTTAAGACACTTCTTAAACATTAGTGCATTAACAAAAAAGGAAAATCTTAAGAGATTCAGTAGGATTTTCTATGTTAGACTTAAGCTAATAGTTCAATAGTTTTTACATATTTCAATATACCAATTTGACTTTAATGTTGAAACAGATGCTAAAACATGGAATAATTTCATAACTAGAGAAACATGTTATTCACAAACACTAGCAAAGGTAGCTTATAGTTAAGCTTACTTAAGTCAGCAAGTCAGGCTACAGTGTGTAAGAATAGTCGTAAACGATAATTTGTCTCAGTCTTACATGACAGAATAAGTAAACAGAAAATATAAAATGGCTGAAACAGCGTCATTAACGCCAGCTACAGTAGAGGCGCAGAAAAGGTGTCATGACTGAAGTATTCCCAAACTCTGGAAGACCGTATGCGAGCCTTTTTTGCCGCGTGTTTCTCCAGAGGCTCCGGAGCTCCGCTGGTTGAGACAGCCATGTTGGTTCATGTGCAGGGGGACGAGCGGCAAATTTCTTTTTTGCAGGGTGGTAGGTGATGTCTCATTAATATTTATGAGAGAAGTGCTACATGATTGGCCAGTGCATGCCAGTGCATGCCCAAAATGGTGCGGCACTGCATCCAAGCCTGCGGCACTCAGAGTCACAAATACAGTGGAAACCATTTGTAGTAATTACGTCTGTCTGGCTGATTTCCAACTAATTGATATTTGTATATTTATTACATGAATATAAGGTAATATAAGGTAATAGAAGAGGTATTTAATGGTTTTCCATCTGAGGAATTTGCAAAAAACTGCAGTGCATGATGGGTCGGACCTAAAGGCTGCCTTAACGTCCTCATCTGTATGACGACATACATCAAGACTAGGAAGGTGCATAATGTTCATGTCTGGTTGCGTTTGTTGGTCCAGAAAGTAATTCAATTTCGCCATGTAGGTTACGTTCTTAAAAACTGCTTGGATATAGCCCGATTATATGCTGTGGGCCTTTTAATTTCTTTGTTTACCAGGTAGGCTACCTTCTTTAAACTGCGTTTTGTTAGACTACATATTTAGGGAGGTCTTTATAAATTTATAGTAGTCTTCATAAATATGTGCATAGTTTAGCCTAACCCAGCCACTTAAGGGAGAAAGCCAGCTCAACTAGGTGTCGGTCCCAAGCCCGGATTAATGGGGAGGGTTGGCGTCAAGAAATAAAGAGACTGTATCTTCACTGCATGACTGATGTCAAAATGTGTGAAATATGTGGTTGTATTAATAAATGCATTAAAGTAGGTTAATGATTCTGTGCTGTCTAAATTGTATAGAAAATTTCTACGTATAGCCAAACAAATCTCCTCCTGTTTGAAAAGGCATAGAAAAAGCAATTTAGCCACTAAAACTTTACAGTTTTTGTGAGGGACAGTCGAATTCTCTCGTTTCTCTCGTCAAGTTTTTTTGTGATCCTGCACCTACACTTTGCCGGCCCCAGGAGGATGGGCTCCCCCTTTGAGTTTGGTCCCTCCCAAGGTTTCTTCCTTCTTGGGAGTTTTTCCATCCTATCGGCGCCTATGGCTTACTCACTGGGGGCTTTGGGTGGGCATGATATAAAGCAAAGCATTTTCCCTCCCAGTTTCCTCCTCTGGTCCACATTGCAGGACCATCAGCCATCAGAAACAGTCAGACGGTCTCCTTCAGCTTCTTTAGTGTCCTTGGAAGCCAAGGCAGTTTTAGGTCTGAGAAGAGGTTTATCAGAAGGACACATATTACGTCGTTTGTCCTGAAATGTAACATGGGGAGGAAAAGTTAAGCGGTTTAGTCAGATTGGAGTCGTTTATTCAGCAGTGGCAGCGCCAGTGACTTAATGCTACAGGTGCTATAGGGGAGTGAGATTATTTAGACCGGGTGCTTTAGCTTTTCAGCTTATGTAGATGGTGTATAGAAGCACACAGCACGATAAGCTACAGCATGGATAAAATAGGATAAAATATGAAATTCTAACGTCTAGCTCACAGAGCCTCTATGTGTACTTTGAAGAAAAAATACACTACAAGTATGCTGTAAAAACCGCAAAAATGTCTTACACAATATACAGATTTTACAGATAGTTAAAGAAAAAATGAAACCAATATTTTGGGGGTGCTGTGGGGGTACTATGGTCATTGGAGGAGGAGCTAGAGCCCCCCCCCCCAAGCTTTTCCTTGGTGCTGCCACTGTTGTTCAGATTAAAAGTAACATTGTCATTAATAAACAGTACTCTGATCAAATTTTTGCATGTACAAACACAATCAAAGTTTAACCACATGTTTAGACACAATTCACACACCTGTTACATTTCCATAATGCTAAGACTCTCTACACTTACTTCATCCACTTTCTTGTTTGGTACACAGTCATTTGATGGATGTGTAAGATCATTACCAGACCGTCTGCTGCAAACTCTACAGTTAATGAATGGCTGCAAAAACACACAGACACACAAAAACAGTATTTAAAGAGTGGTGGGCAATAAATACAGTGAGAGAAGGTGTAGTAAAGATATATCTAATGATTTAAGGCAGAGCTGCTGGAGTGCAGGGTTTAATGACACAGAACAATTTTAGAGGAAAGAGCTTCCAAAGCAGGGTCACCATAAGGCTATATTATACAAAGCAAGTTCATCTAAAAGTATGAACAACAAATCCCGTTTAACTGAACACTGCTCTGTATTAAAATACTGTCCTCCGATCAAGCTAAGTGGTCCTGTAGTTCACTATTTAAAGAGGTAAATTTAAAGGGTAATTCACACTGCACATCTACCCTGCTCTGACCAGGTTTAATTACTGGCTTTCTAATTAAAACAAGAGTTAAGTCCTGCCCTTTCACCACAAAACACCACACTGCCATTTAAGGCTGATTTCAACAATGAGTTTTAGTTAACCTGGCTCGATTGAGTTAACTCTGGGTATGTAAAACCCGCTTTGTAGTACAGCCCACAGGTCTTTAAATAAGGCCAGCTAGGGTTCATAGCTCGAAGCATAATCTACAGGTCACCCCTCAGATGATTAGCATTTGCTTCTGCCTGGTAATCCAGCCTTTAAGCCTGTAAACCTACTAAAATTTGAGAATAAGGTGAAGGAACTGGCTCTTTGAGGCCACCTATGTATTTGTTACTTTATTGTTGGCTAACTTTCCCCCGCAGGGCATCAAAAAAGTTAACATGAACCTAAATTAATTTGCTAACTGATATGTCCAATGCTCACAGTCACAGTGACTCTTTACTTACCCTCTTGTCCATGAAAATACAGTCAGCCCGATGGTCTGTTGCAGTTGACTTTGGACATTTTGTTGCTCTCAAGAGAATCTCAATGTCAATGTATTCACTGCTGATCTAAATCACATAAACACGTTATATACAAAATTGCCTACAACTGTTTTAAAGGCAATATAACAAACAATAATCACCCAAAAAATGGCAAACTGTCACAGACTTGACTGCAGCAGATTCAGAGAGAAACTGTGAGAAGGTAAAATTGACCAGGGCTGAGATATACAACCATCACTTTCATTGTGAAGAGACATTAAGCATCATATGCATTGAAATTAAAACATCAAAATCAATGTGATACTCATTAGTTCAGCTTGCAGATGATGAAAGTTTCACACTTTTGTAAACACTTTCTCAGCAGTTACCTTCGGACGGCCCTGGATGTTATAGAAATTCATGTGCTGACGGGTTCCTTGATGAGCATTTTCGACTGCGAGTTTAATGGCCGTCTTGTGAGTGCAGGGAGACTGTGGTAATCTTGCTGGGCCTCTGTGGAGATAAGCAGAGCTCCATAAGCCAAAACCAGAAGCAGCAGGCGGGTCATCTTCCTCTCAGCTTTGAAGGGAGAAGCAGGACTGAGGACACTGATCTGTGGTCCCCTTATCCAGCACGTCCAGGGGCGTGTCCTTCACTCGAAACAAACAGACCTTTGAACAACATTGGAAAACTCTTCAGGATGAATTGAGGCAGGTGGTCAAGTGGGTTTATTGTTATTTCAGCAATATACACAGTACACAGTGAAAGGAAACATTGTTCCTCCTGGACCACGGTGCAACACAAAGAAGAAAAACAGAAACAACACAAGATGACACAAGTGCGGGCAAGATAGAACTATACAGAGTGAAAGGAGCACAAACAGAGGGAGAAAGTGCAAGATAAACACAAGAGCAACAATACAATACTACAGGACAAGACAGCGCAGTCAAGAACACAGAGTGCAGCCAGAGCTAACCTGAATAGGGGCATCAAGGTTGCCAGGCAGGCAGAGAAACAGAAAATAGAGGTCTACTTCACATACAACAACCCACAGTGGGTGTGGCAGGGAATACAACACATTACAAACTTCAAAGGCAACAACACCGTCACTGTTAACAGCAACGCCCTTTTAGCAAAGGAGCTAAACAGCTTCTTTGCTCGTCTGGAGGAACACAGAGCAGACATAGCCACACTGCCCCCTCCCCCAATCTCCAGCACTCACAGACTCCCTCTGCAGGAACACCACGCGAGAAGGCACATTGCATCTCTAGGTGTGTGGAGTTTAAGACAAGGCAAGTGATGCTACGATAATATAATTCCTTGGTAAGACCCCACCTAGAATATTGTGTGCGGGTTTGGTTACCATACCTTAAGAAGGACATTGCTGCCTTGGAAAAGGTGCAACGTAGGGCAACGAGAATGATTCCTGGTCTTAGAGGAATGTCTAATGAGGAGAGGTTAGCTGAGCTGAATCTGTTTAGCCTCGAGCAAAGGAGACTAAGGGGGGACATAATCCAGGTGTTTAAGATTCTAACAGGTCTGGATGCTGTTCAGCCAAATGGCTATTTCAATGTTAGTTTAAATACCAGAACTCGTGGCCATAAGTGGAAATTAGCTGGAGAACATTTTAAAACGAATTTGATGAAGCATTTCTGTACACAGCGTGTAGTTAGAGTATGGAATAGTCTTCCTGTTATTGTAACACAAGCTAAAACCCTGGGTTCTTTTAAATCAGAGCTAGATAAGATTTTTGAGCTATTAGCTAAGTTCTCCTCAAAGGAGCTTGATGGGCCGAATGGCCTCCTCTCATTTGTAAATCTCTTTGGTTCTTATGAGTCAGCTTACAGAGATGAGGTCCAGAAACTGATAGGTTGGAGTTCAGCAAACAATTTGGCACTAAACAGCACAAAGACAAAGGAATCACTGACTTCAGGAAGGATGGAGGCGACACTGGCCTGCCTAGATGGATGGATGGATGTTTTTATTGACATTGTAAGTACAATGAGATTTAGTTTGGAACGCGCCAGCAGCTACACAGTATATTTACAATTATATAGATTGTGAGGCATAAAATAAGGTGTGAGTAATATAACATAACGACATAATATAAGTAATCATTAATTAATCATTACAGATGGTATGAGGTGTGAACCGCTAGGCTGCTATGGCATGTTTGGTATCAAACCGATGGAAAATCACTCCAGTTTCCAAATCTGGTCAGTGGTTACCACGAAAGTGAATATATCAAAAGTTACACCAGCCTAACGAAAATCATCAATACAAGGGAAATCACTCTGGTCATAAATCTCAAAAGGACTGATACAGACCCCCTTCCGAAAGCCCGCCAAATGGATGGTCAGCCATTGGTCCAGGAGTCGAATTCCTGGTCACTCCTATTCACGAACTTTACACTATAAAACCTGGCACCTCAGAACAAAGCCAGGAGAGGAGAAACAGAAGGGAGGAGAAAACAAAAGACCATCAGCACGAAGAGAGGCAGAGAACATCAGCCCAAGAGAAGAGAAGCCCACAAGAAGCCCTCCTGAAGCCTATCAGTGAAGACCCAGCTGGACAGAGAACTGCAACCAAGCCCAAGCTTCACCAGGAGAGGGAATCAGAGGGGCTCCACTCCAACAACCGCTGCAAACACCGCGCCTCCCTGAGTGCCATCACCCATCAGCTCATCAGCCTCCGCAACCAACTGCCAAGACCCCCCCCCCCCCCCACTCTGCAACCAAGTAAACAAACTTCCTTTCATTTATAACAACCTAAACTCCTATTCACCTGCTATATTACTTTAGGACAGTATTTCCACAAATTGCTTGCTTTGCAGAACAGTATTTTCCCTTTTAAGGTTACTCATTTTAAATCTGGTCATTGCATTTTCATGATTACATTGTTTGTGTCCACTCCGTTATTTCGTGTTTATTGTTTGTTAGGTGTAATGTCTGTCTTATGTTAGTTATAGGAATAAATGCATGTCTTTTACACAACTTCAGCCTCCGTTCATTGAGTGCTCACAAGAATCCCTGCCTGTGCGATCTACGCTCTGAAACCTCAAATTCGCCTGAAATATCGCGAGACTCTCTCTCATTGGCCGTGAGGGGAGCTTCGCTACCGATCGTTTACATTACCTGGTGACGCAGCTCGTTGGACAAGCCTTCTATTCTAACCCAGGTTATTACGTGATACTGGTTATTAATGAGTTCCATTTAAGTCACACATTAACAGACTCACGGTGTTTCGCAATTGAGTTTGAGCCGACCATTCAGCATAAAAATTGGTTAATAATCACAAGGCACAAGGTTTAAACTTATTCTGAGCACACAATTTAAACTTTTTATGACCGAACGTGCAGTGAAGAAGCGCTACTGTCAACTGGTTGCAAAAGTCGCACTCATGGCAATCTGAAGGCATTTAAGCGGGATCATATGGGCTTATTATAGTTATTTTTATTTCTATTATTAGTAGTTATATTATTTTGTTTTATTTTCGGTGATTTCATTGTAGTTCTTTCGTATTAAACTGCAGTAAACTTTAACCCTATGTCTGACGAGATTCTCAGATGTAGCGCTTTGTTTCCAGGTTCAATTCGGACGAGTGTCTCCGTTTCTATATATCCTGGGAGAGATCTCTCTATTAGCGAACGGGAATACTTGTTATGAGGTTCTAACCTAAATTATGTTGCGCTTGGACATAAGACCGATAGCTTAGTTACCTATCAGGATCATACTCGTATGTGTGTGCCTGCTTTAGACAAAGCAAGTTTAACACAACTTTGCGCTGTGAGCCAAGTGTGTGTCATTTAGAAATTGGGAGTCTCCTGTGCTTGAGACCCGCCGTGGTTAAGCACCATTTGCGACGAGATATAGTGCACTCACAATTTAAATCTGTCGCCGTAACGCGTGCGCCGTCTCGCTTCAGTAATTGTTTTAAGGGGTTTTATACTGTGCAAGGCACAGAAGAAGGCCACAAGCAGCATGCGCATGCATTAAATGTGTGTGTCACTCATCTAGCGTCGGCAACCGCCTAGCTATATCTTTGGTTACCTCTAGTGGTCAGGCATAGAACTACCACTCCATTTCGAAATTGCGCCTCTAGTGGCCAGGCATAGAACTACCACTCAATTTCGATATTGCGCCTCTAGTGGCCAGGCATAGAACTACCACTCCATTTTGATATTGCGCCCCCGGTGGTCAGGCATAGAACTACCACTCCATTTCGATATTGCGCCCCCGGTGGTCAGGCATAGAACTACCACTCCAGTTCGAAATTGCGCCTCTAGTGGTCAGGCATAGAACTACCACTCCATTTCGAAATCGCGCTTCTAGTGGTCAGGCATAGAACTACCACTCCATTTCGATATTGCGCCCCCGGTGGTCAGGCATAGAACTACCACTCCATTTCGAAATTGGGCTTCTAGTGGTCAGGCATAGAACTACCACTCAATTTTGAAATTGCGCTTCTAGTGGCAAGCCATAGAAGTACTACTCCATTTCGAAATCGCGCCTCTAGTGGTCAGGCATAGAACTACCACTCCATTTCGATATTGCGCCCCCGGTGGTCAGGCATAGAACTACCACTTCATTTCGAAATTGCGCTTCTAGTGGTCAGGCATAGAACTACCACTCAATTTTGAAATTGCGCTTCTAGTGACAAGCCATAGAACTACTACTCCATTTCGAAATCGCGCCTCTAGTGGTCAGGCATAGAACTACTATTCCATTTCGAAATCGTGCCTCTAGTGGTCAGGCATAGAACTACCACTCCATTTCGAAATTGCGCCTCTAGTGGCCCGGCATAGAACTACCACTCAATTTCGATATTGCGCCTCTAGTGGCCAGGCATAGAACTACCACTCCATTTTGATATTGCGCCCCCGGTGGTCAGGCATAGAACTACCACTCCATTTCGATATTGCGCCCCCGGTGGTCAGGCATAGAACTACCACTCCAGTTCGAAATTGCGCCTCTAGTGGTCAGGCATAGAACTACCACTCCATTTCGAAATCGCGCCTCTAGTGGTCAGGCATAGAACTACCACTCCATTTCGATATTGCGCCCCCGGTGGTCAGGCATAGAACTACCACTCCATTTCGAAATTGGGCTTCTAGTGGTCAGGCATAGAACTACCACTCAATTTTGAAATTGCGCTTCTAGTGGTCAGGCATAGAACTACCACTCCATTTCGATATTGCGCCCCCGGTGGTCAGGCATAGAACTACCACTCCATTTCGAAATTGCGCTTCTAGTGGTCAGGCATAGAACTACCACTCAATTTTGAAATTGCGCTTCTAGTGACAAGCCATAGAACTACTACTCCATTTCGAAATCGCGCCTCTAGTGGTCAGGCATAGAACTACTATTCCATTTCGAAATCGTGCCTCTAGTGGTCAGGCATAGAACTACCACTCCATTTCGAAATTGCACCCCCGGTGGTCAGGCATAGAACTACCACTCCATTTCGATATTGCGCCCCCGGTGGTCAGGCATAGAAGTACCACTCCATTTCGATATTGCGCCCCCGGTGGTCAGGCATAGAACTACCACTCCAGTTCGAAATTGCGCCTCCAGTGGTCAGGCATAGAACTACCACTCCATTTCAAAATCGCGCCTCCAGTGGTCAGGCATAGAACTACAACTCCATTTCGATATTGCGCCCCCGGTGGTCAGGCATAGAACTACCACTCCATTTCGAAATTGCGCTTCTAGTGGTCAGGCATAGAACTACCACTCAATTTTGAAATTGCGCTTCTAGTGGCAAGCCATAGCAGTGCCACTCCATTGAAATTGCACCTCTAGTGGTCCGCCATAGTAGGTTAACAACATCTGAGTTGGGTCTCTGGTGGTCAACTGCGGTGATACAACACGCATAATTGGACACACAGGTTCTTGCCTGAAAGCAGGAATCAACTTCACAGACTAAATCAGTTTGATCACAATACATTAACATCCAATTAGGTTATTGTTGCATAACTAATTGATGTTTACAATTGAATAAGAAACACAATTCATTTGGTTTGATTCCCGTTTAACCTTTTTGATTTATTTTAGGTTTTATTTCACCTTATGCTTTCATTCATTCCATCTCCCCCAACAAGGGGACTTGCATAGAAGTTCAACCACTATTAACAACAGTAAACCAGTTACGTACACAATCCCATCAGGAAGTCGTTTGGATGTGATCAGTTGAGCCCTTCGGGTGCTGGGTGCTTACCATTCGCTCTCTGTTGGTTGAGCTTGTCTGTGGCTCTGCTGTCACTGCTTGTGATCGTACAGTTTGTCAGAACCGAAGGGGAGTTCTCAGCAATTGGATGCCCAAAAGCGTGTCAGCCCGGCTACACCCACTGACTCATTACGGGCAAGGCTGACAGGTACCTCAGGCGGTCATTACAACTTTTGAGCAGGACTTCGTTTAGGGTGAGTTCTGAGAACGGCCCTAGCTTGGACTCTCACTAGGGTGGGTGATACCTGAAGGCAATTTTGCCAGCCGATAAGCTCCACCTGGGTTGTCTCAGTTGTGCATACAGAATACGCCCTTCCAAGTTAACATTGCTGGGGATCGGGGGAGTGGAAGCCGGACTCAGGCTTGCTTGGCTGGGAGAATGATTCCTGGTCTTAGAGGAATGTTTAATGAGGAGAGGTTAGCTGAGCTGAATCTGTTTAGCCTCGAGCAAAGGAGACTAAGGGGGGACATAATCCAGGTGTTAAATCTGGTCATTGCATTACATTTTTTTTGTATCCACTCCTTTATTTCGTGTTTATTGTTTGTTAGGTGTAATGTCTGTCTTATGTTAGTTATATCCATCCATCCATTTTCCAAACTGCTTATCCTACTGGGTCGCGGGTGGTCCGGAACCTATCCCGGAATGTGGAATGGGCACGAGGCAGGGAACAATCCAGGATGGGGGGCAGCCCATCACAGGGCACACTCACACACAAATCGTGATTATATTATTGCACTATACTGTATAAATAAAAAGTAAACTTAATACCAGTTGTGGTAATAAAGTGCACAGAGAGTAAGAGAGAGTAGGGTTTCACATAAACGTATGTTCATTAGCATTTAGTATTCTGATGGCTTTGGGGTTAGAAGCTCTTATTAAATCTGGTTGTTCTGCAATGCATACTGCGGTAACGTTTACCAGAGGGCAGAAGTTCAAACATCTCATGTGCTAGGTGCGTGGGATCTTTTTTAAATATAATTATGCATATGTAGAACTAGGGATATGATCCTGTTAAGTATGATAGTTCTGTCTCATTATTGCAGGATCGACATCCATAGTAACTGTGGTGATCTATCCATTTGTGTGCATGTCTGTGTGTGTGTGTGCGAGCGGGTATACCTATCCTACCCCATAGCGTGATAAATACCTGTTTTTTTTTTCCCTTATGGGGACCACGAAACTGAAAACCAGGAAAACTCTATTTTATAAAAATCTGTGACTGCTGTGGAAAAACTAAAAATGCAAAACCTCTTTTATTTTGCTTGGTTACTTATGGTTATGGTTAGGGCAGGGTGGGGGTTAAGATTGTCATAGTTAGCGTTAGCATTTATCCAATAGAAGTCAATGAGCGGGCCCCATAAGGATAGGTATACCCTATGTGTGTGCATGTGTGTGTTTGTCCCATATTGCCTGGGCTTCAGGATACCTCATAACCCGGAACTTCATCAGAAGTAGTTAGAAAATGGATGAATGGATGGATGGATGGATGGATGGATGGATGGATGGATGGACAGATCAATAAAAGTACAGAACATCCATTTTACAAAGAACCATCAACACTAAATGTATGCACTGGTCATGCTCCTGGAAATTAAACTTCTTTTCTGAAAAGCAGCATGTTCATAAATTAGCTGCTGTTATACCTTGGGGGAACAAATGCAGATGAAATTGTAAAACAAACTGCAGTGGCAAAACAGTTCTGGCTGCCTGTGCTGCCCTGCCTGCCCGCCCTCCTGCCCATTACGTCCTGCCTGTGCCACCCTCCTGCCTGCCCTCCTGCCTGTTTACGTCTTTCCTGTGTGCCCTGCTGCCAGTTATTCTGTATTTACATCCGGACTTAACTAATTGAACCATATAAACCATATAAATCAGGACTTTGTTAACGTGACTTCTGACCTGTGGAGGATGGGCTCCCCCTTTCACTCTGGTTCCTCCAAAGGTTTCTTACTATGACTGAGTTTATCCTTGCCAATGTCGCTTTCTAATTTTTCAGGCTAGATCTTGCTCACTGGGACAATTGGGCAGGGACAAAGTAAAGTGCTTTGAGACAATGTAAGGCTATGAAAATGTACTATACAAAATAAAGTGAATTGACTTGAGTAATGTGGCACAAAGCAACCCTTCTTTGCCACAGGAAATGTCTGGTGCAATTTCTTTTTTAATTGTACATGTCAATTGCATAATACCCTAAACTAATTCATTATTATTTCTATTATTATCATCATCATCAGTATTTCATTAGTATTCCATGGTATTTAGATTTTTCAGGAATCAGTGTGTGTACTGTATACTTTTTAATTTATTTGCACTATGTGTAGTGTCTCTGCAGCTGTATATACTTGCTGCATTATGCACAAGAACTTCCCTCAGGCATCAGTATAGTTAATCAAATGTAATATTTCTTGCTTGTTTATTAAGTTGTTTTAGGTATTTTGTGTGTTCCACTTAATTTAGTGTAATTAGTCCTAGTTGACTCAGGTTTAGTTAGATTTTTCCTTCTGTTGTTCCTCTGCATCATGCTACTGTCATAAAATTTCAATGTCTTACCTAACTTAAGAGTTTTGTGCATTGTGTTTTGGAGAGAAAGAAATCATTACTTTTTTTCTTTAGATTCATCCACTGATTCTATCACCTATGACACATTCCCCCTGAATATTTGTTTGTTTATTTATGTATTTGCTTGGGGGATGGAATTAACAAACAGAAATAACTGAATGAATCAGGGTAGTGAAAAACATTTATAAACTTATCATTTTGGTATTGGTACGATCCTGTTCTGGTTAGTTAGCCGAGGGAGTAAATCATCCGGAGTTTCATCTCTCAATCTCCTCCTACACCCACTCAGCATCACAGTATGGACTCCCCAATGCAACTGATCTGCACGTATTTGTACTCTGGGAGGAAATTGAAGCCCCCATAGGAAAAACTCAAAGCCTACAGACATATGCACAAAACCAGGGGACATGCTCAGTTCTGCAGGCCTGGAAGTGTGAGAGAAGGCTATTTATTGAGTTTCCCCTCTGCCCCTGGTAAAGATGAAACATGCACAAGTCATTAAACACACATATACTTACATGAAAGTCTGACTGATACTGGAGCTTCCAGTGCCCGTAAACCAGGTACTGGGGTACTCCATTTCCTTCTTGATAATTAGCGCCATTGAAAAAAAAACGGTGCCTTTCCTAATATTAACTGACTCTCAGACAAATGTACTGCTTGAAGACCCTGCCACTATTCGCATTTTCCAGCAGGAGTCACAAATCTTCATTGCATTCAGTTTATTCTCAGATGAGCTCATGCATGTTTCTATGTGCATCTTTACACTTAAACAAATACAGCTAACCTCTGTTGTTATATTCCATATATATTTGTCGTGACTGGCCTTTTTTCTCAAATGATGGATTTCTGAAACTAAAACTGACAGTATTCTAAAATATTTATATTGCCACATCATCGACACATGTTCTAATATGACATAGCATTCCCCTGGACCATAGTGCGACTTAGAGACAAGATATAACATGCCCTTCACGGTAAAACACTAGATAGGTGCAACACTTAATGTCAACGTTGTCAATGTCAATGTTGACTTAATGTCAACGTTAAATTCATGGATTCGCAAATTAAGTAACACGGTTACAGTACAAAAACGAGCAGAGCTGTGTATGGCATGACTATCTCGCGGCGGCGACAAAATATGCTTATCCTTCTAATTATTCAGAAGAAAATATATTTGCAAGCACAGCCGTTCACGGCTTCCGTACAAAAAGCTGTCACTACGCTACAGGAAGAATACACGACCAATATAGGATTTACACAAGTCTGCTTCTTTTGTTTTATTTAGTAACAACTTTCACAAAAATTGACAGCAATACTGCTAAAAGTGCAGATCTGTTGCCAAATTAAATAAACAAAGAAATTAATCATAAAAATATTCAAAGTATATACAGCCAGGGGCGCCGCTAGCAATTTTGGGCCCTATGACAAAATATGAGGTTGGGCCCCCCTATCACACCCATTCAGATCTCTGGGGGCCCCTAAAGGGCGTGGGCCCTTAGAATTGTCCCAACTTTCCCCCCCTTAGCGGCGCCCCTGTATACAGCTAACCATTTCCAATCGAAAAGTACATACAAGTCTCCAATATAAGTTATACAATGGAGCGCAGATAAAACTTTTAAATAGTAATTAACCAAACTATATAAAGAATACAAGTTTGAATACAGGTAATTTGTATAAATTTTACTGTGTTCAGACTGAAAAATCAGCACCAGCCTTACACACATTGCAGTTCTGCTTTTTTCTTCTTTTAGCATAATTACCCGTTTCACGTTCACGAGGCAGAAGATCCCTGCAAATGTGAAAATTCACAAGTAACAGGCACCATTAACCTCAAGCCATAACAGTCTGCTAGCCTGAACAATAGCAAACTCTATGTATTACCAATTATTACGCAGGTTGTCACTTTATCAAATCATGACTGTTACTAAGAAGTGGGAGTGAAACGCGTGTCACGAGATCTCGCGATATTACAACATGACGAGATTTCTCGTTGGAGCGAAAAGCCGTTTCACGAATGCGCTGCAAATGAGCTGCTGTAAATATGTCGGCATCTGACTAAATTACTATAGTAGATACCCCAGACACTTTTGAATCTTTTGTGTGTCAGCATTTCGGGTGCCCGGCGGAAAATATAAATGGCGAAAGGGAGACAGACAAAACACGAACCATCTGTAAGGACTGTAGAAAGCTAATGCCGCACACAGCGGCTAATGCTACTACTAACTACTATGCAAAGCCATTTGCAGCACCATCATAGCTCTTTATTTAAATTCACTGCACCGGTGAAGAAAACATTTTTAAAAAAATGTTATGTTTATTATTGGGTGCTTTCCACTTCATGCACCCACATACAGCGCTAGCTTAAAGCAATGCATTCTGGTCCTGACGCAATGCATCATGGTTATATTTTTTATCGCCCGTTGCATTACGTCACCATGTCACATGGTACCAAAACTCCGCGAGAGCAAGACACATCAGGCAGCACCTCTTAGCAGGCTGCACAGGCTGGATCCGCCTCCATTACGACACAACTTTGCCCTTATTGGCTTAAGATTTTAGTTACATACATGACGTTTGTATATCTGCTATTTCTCCCGAGAAGCAGGTAAAGCGGTAACTGCTTTTCAATTAATTTACTTGGTAAAATTAAATTTAAATAAATGATATGAATATTGTAATAGTACTCGTGAGCTTTGTTTGTTGTTAGTTACTGTAATGTTGCGCTGCTTTATTTGTTTAATCGTCTTGTCTGTGAAGACATTCAAGTTAATCAAATAAGAACTGCACTTTACACTGTACATGACCATAAAAACTTTGAATCCTTGAAATAAATGTTTTTGATCTTTTCCTTGGCAGTTATCTTTTTACACAGGGCCTCTATGTACACAATAGTTATTTTTTTCACGACTAACAGTATGGATCAGGAGTTGGTTATTGTAAAAGAAGTAATGTGCATGCAGGTGATATTTGTATAGATTTATATTTACCCCTAGGTGATAAGTTTGACAGTCATTTCTTTTACCGTTTGGCCTCTCGGTTGAACATAATAGTGGCGCGAGCAGCTCCACTTGGTTTTTTAAAAATACTCAGCCATGAACTTTTGGTGAACTCAGGTGAATCCCTTCCTTCAGTAGTAAACCTTGGTAGTTTCAGCCGTTTACACATTGTCTCACTAAAAGGTTGATAATATATTTGTCCTTTTACATAGTGATAAAATATACGCGATAAAAATGTGAATATTCATAGATTCAGGACTAACAAAGTAGCTAACAGAAACTCAGACTAACAAAAGGTGCAAATACATACTCAGTTGGTTCCATTGTGTTGATTACATTATAATGTTTACATTGTAATGATTATATCATGGATATTTGGCATACTTTTTATAAAATCGTAATTCTTATATTCTGCGTTATATAGTGCTAAATAATATTCCATAGATGGATGGACTTTATTAATCCCCGTGGGGAAATTGTGTTTTTTATGTCTCCCTCAACTTACTCTTTGTGGAGTAAGTTGTCCGCGAAGTGCAGCTACCTGTTGGGGCGCCCAGGGAGCTGGGGGTTAAGGGCCTTGCTCAAGGACCCACAGACGTGCTGAGGCTGGGTTAGTTTCAACTGGTGACCTCATTACAGGCACAAGGACTGACCCCTGCCCCCCAACTGTGTATGAGTAGCATTTATGCTGTTTCTTGAGTGTGAGCTAGTACATAAACCAGCTAGTGCTCACCATTGCAAAAATACTCTAGCTTTCTGTCATACACATTTTTTTATTTTCTTACATTGTCCGTTTTTGTTCATAGTCTGTAATATTCTGAATAACGACAATGTAGAGGAAAAACAGATTAAATTCTCCTTGTTTGTAATTTCCCCATGTAATCCACTGCCTTGTGGTAAGAGGTGCAAAAGTCAGACGCGTTGAATGATGAGGATACGATATTGAGTTTAGTTCTTGAGAGGATTTATTCATATGATATTTTAACACACAGTACTTTGAACTGGTTTGTTTGGCGCAAAAGGGCCGATATGCAGACACCATCACACATGGCAAATACGGTCAATGACTGTTTCACTTTGCACCTTCAGCCCTGAGCCGCGTAATCTCAGCACCTTTAATAACAACCATTGCTGCCTCCTACAGGTGGGAATACACTTAGACAATAGTAAATATCACTAAGGCAGGCAAGTACCTCTCGTTTCAAGTGTTGCAATACTATATAACATTATATTATAAACAATAAATACGAATAAATAAAAACATTAAACAAATAAACATAATCAATAATATTCATGAATAATTATGCTTAATATACAAATAAAAGAATAGCTCCTGCAGATGATTTCAGATAACTACTGGAACAATGAGTTCTGGAGGGGAGCAAGCTCTGTTACATGCTATAGAAATGTTGATCTGATTCCTTTCATTATCAGATTGTTACCACTGTTAAAAACCACAGATATTGTATTCTGATTGTATGCATTTCCTTATTAGGGCATGTCAGTTACTTCTGTTAAAAAATCCGTTTATTCTGACGTCGTAAATTTCCTGATCAGAGTTTACCCTCTTTAAAGTGATGGAGGTCCACTTGTGCGAAAGATACATCGATATGCATATGAGATTTCGTTTGTGCCAAAAATATGTAAATAGCACACAGTCCATGTCGACTGAGCATGTGACAAAGAATTTTTCTGTGACAATTCTATTTTGTCAATGAGTTTGTCTGTGGAGCCCCTGAAGGGACCTAATGGTGTCCGCTAATTAGATACCCAGAAATAAACTGTGTGGCTCCTGCCCAAGCATTGCTGCCCAAACAGCAGCTTCCTCCTTATGCCACCGAGGGAGGAGTAGCCAGTGGTTCCCCTGCCCCTTCCCCTCTCCCCCCTGCAGACGAGGATCATAACCATTCAGCACCCGACTCTACCTCCTTCTCGGTGAAGAAGTGCCGTGGCGAAACACTCAGGCAGCAGGACGAGGTAGCAGAAATTCTTGCCCCTATGTTGGTATGTCCAAATCCTCAAGGGGGAGATAAGGTTTGCTCATCTGACACTGTAGATGAAGGAGTTGAACATAAGAACATAAGAACTATACAAACGAGACGAGGCCATTCGGCCCATCAAGCTCGCTTGGGGAGAACTAAACTAATAGCTCAGAGTCGTTAAAATCTTATCTAGCTCTGATTTAAAGGAACCCAAGGATTCAGCTTGCACTACATTATCAGGAAGACTATTCCATACTCTACACGCTGCGTAAAGAAGTGCTTCCTTAAATCCAGCTTGAAATGTTCTCCCGCTAATTTCCACCTATGGCCACGAGTTCGTGTATTTAAACTAATGCTGAAGTAACTATTTGGTTGAACAGCATCCAAACCTGTTAGAATCTTATATACCTGGATCATGTCCCCCCTCAATCTCCTTTGCTTGAGACTGAACAGATTTAGCTCAAGTAACCGTTCCTCGTATGACATTCCTCTAAGACCAGGAATCATTTTTGTGGCCCTACGCTGCACCTTTTCTAAGGCCACAATGTCCTTTTTAAGATATGGTGACCAAACCTGCACACAATATTCTAGGTGAGGTCTCACCAAGGAATTGTATAATCTTAGCATTACCTCCCTTGACTTAAACTCCACACACCTGGAGATATACCCCAACATCCTATTGGCCTTTTTTATTGCTTCCCCACACTGGCGAGAATGGGACATGGAAGCATCAACATACACACCAAGGTCTTTCTCATGATCAGCTACCTTTATTTCAGTGACACCCATGAAATACCTGTACTTTATATTTCTGCTCCCTAGATGGAGTACCTTATATTTATCGACGTTAAATTTCATCTGCCAGGTATCGGCCCAGTCACTAATTAAATCAAGATCCCGCTGTAGCTGCTGAGCCACTAATTCAGTATCTGCTACACCACCCACCTTGGTGTCATCTGCAAATTTCACCAGTTTACTGTATATATTGGTATCCATATCATTTATGTAAATTAGGAACAATAGTGGTCCTAAAATCGAACCCTGCGGTACCCCACTATGAACGCAAGCCCACTGTGAGTTGAAGGACATTGCCAGTGACCTGCTGGACCCCAGGCAGAACAGGCCTCACCATGCGACAGCCCTTCAGAGACTGGTCCTCCTGCGCATGGACTGGGGCATGATGCATCAGTTTAAACAGGAGCCTGGTAAATCCTGCGAGTGCTACACCAAGCGACTGATGGCAGCATTCTCCAACTACAGTGGGATGGACTCCACAACGGACCGAGAGTGTATGTGATGTAAAATACACTAAGATAGGTAAAAACTCTTTTGTGGACTAAGTAAAACAAACATTTTATGTTCTAGTTTTCTTAAAACTACTGAAACAAATAATTGGCTACACTGCAGTTCCGCTGTTTTGTTTGGCACCCCTGCATGTCGTGCATTGTGTGGAAAAAACCTGAAGGCTGAGGAATGTTACGTAACACAGCTAGAATGTAAAAACTCTCTCTGGTGTAATTCACTGCATAAAACCAATGGTGTTAAGTGTGATGTCTTCTTCATAACACTCCCTGATGTTTGTGTCCGTGACCATGAGATAGGGTGGGCTGCTTTTCTTCCTTCCTTTGACTAGTATTCCTCCTAAATTGTTCATCTGTATTTGCTGCATTGGTACTTGATGTGCGTGTGCCTTGTGTCACGATCGCCATTTAACGGGAGCGGCGGACGGGCAGGAAACAGGCAAGGCAGGCAGGATACGGGGATTTATTAGGAACACGGGGTGCAGGAAACATCTCACGCAGACGGACTTCAATGACGGACACTGAACTCTAGTAAGACATGAACTCAAATAGACAGGACTGATTGAAAATAATCGGACACAGCTGGGTACGATCAGGGAAGCACACGTGGATAATCAGGGGGCGTGGCACACACGGTGGTCAGACTGTCCGGGACCTCCTCGGGGACTAGGGCAGGAAAGTCTGGAGCTGGGTCAGGGACAGGAGTGGGGCCAGGAACAAGAGCCCCAGGGGGCACAGTCATTTGAGGCGGAGGGAGCGCCTCGGGCGTGGGCTCTGGGGCCGCAGGGGGCAGCGGAGGCGGCTGCTCAGGAGCTACGGGCAAAGCAGGCGGCGGCTGCTCGGGCTCTGGGGCCGCAGGGGGCAGCGGAGGCGGCTGCTCGGGCTGCGCAGGAGCTATGGGCGACGAAGGCAACTGCTCAGACGCTGTAGCAGGAACCCAGGACTTTATGCTCAGCCCACTGCTGTTAACTCCGATGACTCACAACTGAGCAGCAATGCACATTTCGAATTCCATCATCAACATCAGGCAGATGACAAGACTGTTGTGGGTCTCATCAATAAAAACGGTGACTCAGCATACAAAGAGGAAGTGTGATGACTATCGGACTGCTGCAGAGCCAACAACCTGTCTCTGAATGTTGACCAAAGAGATGGTTGTTGACGTTAGAAGAACACAAAACACAGAGTGACCACTCTCTGCTGCACATCGATGGCTCATCTGTGGAGATCGTAGAGAGTACCAGATTCCTTGTTGTCCATCTGGCGGAGAATCTCACCAGGTCCTTCAACATCAGCTCCATAGTAAGGAAAGCACAGCAGCACCTCTACTCTCCACGGAAGCTCAGAAAAGCCCATCTCCCATTCTCACACTCTATTGGGGAACTGTTGAAAGCACCCTGAGCAGCTGCATCACGGTCTGCTTTGAGAACTGTGTCGCCTCAGATCACAAGTCCCTACAACAGATAGTGATGACAGGTGAGAAAATCATTGGGAGTATCGTGTTAGAGAAATATGTACTTTTTTTATCATCATTTTGCTAGACGCTTAGAAACAACACCCTGCCGCAGCTTGATCTTAATTGAGCAATAACACGTCTCAAGAACTGTCGCTTGAATATTTCCACCCCATATATGGTGACAAACAATGTTCAATGTCAGTTGCATATCCTGTTTGTGTACCTCAATAAAAGACACTGCGAGGGGAGTTACTCTTTCGAAGTTGGCTGAGTTCGACTGAGAGGCTGACACCTCGAGGTCAGGACCGGGCTTCCCTTTGTAAGGAAAAGTGGTAAAAATGTCCCAAGGTTCTTGGTTGATCATTTGAATGCAGACAATGTTAGGAATTTATGATCATGGGGGAAGCCAGGGAGAGAATGGGGGTTCCAGTTGGCACCACTATGGTGATAAGGATAAGATAAGGTGATAAGAATTGAATTACAATGATCATAAAAGTCTCCACCCTGTCCTGTCCCGTCCCTGTCTCAGGATCCTCACACTCCAGGGGGTCACTCTTTATATGTAAATTCACTCACAACACCTACACACAACACCTTGGTGGGGAGGGCCTTTTTGGGTATAAAGGGGGGTGAAGAACTGTCTTCAATTTGTATCTGAGCTGCCTTTCAGTACCCGGTGTGTCTCTACACTGTATTACATTGTATTATTTTTGCTGTTCAATAAACCATCATTTTGCTGAAACTGCGGAGACTCTGCAAGTGGATTCCCTACACCTTGCAGCAAGTAAAACGTCATCACAGCTGTCTGCGTTGTTCTGTGTTCAGAGACTGGTTTGTTTCCAGCGCATCTTCAGAAGAAGATAACCCTAACATATCTCTCCCCTCCATCACAGATATTCACACCACACACTGCATCCGCAAAGCCACCACCATTGTGGATGACCCCACCCACCCCTCACATTATCGTTTCACCCTCCTGCCTTCTGGAAATAGGTCCCGGAGCATTCGGGCCTTTACAGCCAGACTCAAACAGCTTTATCCCCCATGCCGTCAGACTACTGAACTCTCAGGGACTAATCTGATACCACACACACATACACTCATTAACACACTTTATTATTTAACTACTATTTTTTATCTTATTGTCGCCATGTTTACAGTTACTTTTATTTATTTTTATTGCTACCTCATTGGACAACCAAACTGCGCCTTCTCAGTACTGGGTTTACTGTGCTGTTTGTGCTCGTTGGTGTCAGTTGTCCTCTCTTTTTGCACTGTCCTGCAATGTTTGCACAGTTTTTGCTCATTATGCACCATACAGTATGTTGCTAGGTTGGTATGTGTTAGTCTTCTGTTAATTTAAGTAGCACCTTGGTCCGAGGGAAACAGTTTCTTTTGTAACTGTACTATACTCAACTGTGTAAAGTTAAAAATAACATTAAAGACCTACTTGACTTTTACTGAACAGGTGCTAAAGTGAAATTACTTGCTTCTGGGAAAGAACTCCAGCTGAAATTCTGTACAACAATTATGGGAGACATATGGGAAGGACGCGGTGTCAGACCTGCCCCAGTGGGACGAATGTGGTTTTCCTAGTAACAGCAGCTTCAGTCCCAATCAGATAAGCCAGATGCGTCTGAAATTAGAGGAACGGGATCAGACTGGTTGCTCAGGGACTAATGTGGTAGAACTAAAACAGAGACAAATTGGACGGTGTTTCAATTGTGGGAAAATGAGACAAAGCAGGCAGAGGAGATGCGGGTGGCAAAGAAGCATGAGATAAGGAATGCAGAGAATGTGGATGAGGGTGAGACTCCTGTGAAAACTGTGTATTGAAAATTAGGGCCATAGTATTGTCATCCATCCTGTCAGGGTATGGAAATACACTGAGGGTAAATGGCCTAATGCAGGAAGTGTCTTAATCCTATAACATCCAGCTGATTCAGGCTGTGGGGGACAGTGTAGTACTGCACTCTTCTGGCTGGGACCTTGAATAAATGAATGAATGTTACATTTATACAGCCCTTTTCTAAGATACACAAAGAGCTTTACAGAAGCACTGGGGAGCCACTTCAACCCAAACGTGAGGCAGCAGGAGAGGGGGCCCAGGCAGAGAGAACAGCCAACAAGACGGGTGCTTCCACAGACAGGACGGGGGCCCCGGCAGACCAACACTGACGACTCCTGGGACCAAGTCAACAGAGCAGCTGTCGTCATTGTGACTCACCCTCATACATCCATCCATTGTCTAAACCGCTTATGCTACTGGGTCGCGGGGGGTCCAGAGCCTATCCTGGCAGGATCTGTGCACGAGGCAGGGAACAACCCAGGACGGGGGGGCAGCTCATTGCAAGGCACATTCACACACCATTCACACACACATGCACTCCTACGGCCAATTTAGCAAGAGAGAACATGCAAACTCCCCACACATGTGACCCAGGCGGAGACTCGAACCTGAGTCCCAGTGGTGGGAGGTAACAGTGCTAATCACTGCACCACCAAGCAGCCCCACCCTCATACATGATTTCTGATTCTTGATTTTAATCCCCTTTTCTGTTTTTGGCAACATATAAAGTGCTGTGAATGTCACTGTCAGATTGTCATATCATCCTCCAGTTGTCCCTTGTCACCCTGGATGCACATTGAGTGTTTGCTAAATATTTTATCTTGTAGTGTTCCTGATTTTTTCCTGTGTTTTAATTTGCAATTCTCAAATTTCATGACTGGCATCCGTGGGGACGATTAATTAAACCTGTTAACTCTGCACTTCAATTTCAAACTGTTGGTAACATGTGTACATATTTTTGTCTGATCTTTTCACCACCAGGTGGCGATATAGCAACTCCAGAGTTATTGATGGCTAGAACAAAAAAAACACAGTAACACAGAGGTGTAGCTAAAAATTCTGGGCCCCTGACAGAATGTCACCTTGCGCCCTCTGTCGAATTTTACATTCTGTGAAAGAGATTTGTTGAGCCATCTTCCAATGTAATCCAATCCAGCTCTTTATTTGAAAAGCACTTTAAACAACCTTATGGACCAAAGTGCTGCACAAAGGAATAAATAAAAACATTCACACACTTAAAAACGAAGTAAAAGAAATTTAATAAAAACCAAAACATTCAATGTGAGTAAAAGGCCATTAATAAAAATTTAAAAAAATCAATTAATTAATAAAGAAAAGGCTAAGATTAAAATAAGATTTACTATTAAAATTAACATCTCACAATGTGTCAAAGGTGAAGGAGAAGAGATTAGAAGAGATTTAAAAACGGACAGAGGGGATTCCTCTCTAATGTGAAAAGGCAAGTCATTCCACATTTTAGGAGCTGCGACTGCAAAGGCTCGATCCCCTCTAAGCTCACGCTGAGTCTTAGGAACCGTCAGGAACAGCTGATCAGCTGACCTGAGAGAGCGGGTGGGGGTGTAAGGGTGAAGCAGCTCACAGAGGTCAGATGGAGCAAGACCACTGAGGGCTTTAAAAGCAAATAACAGAATTTTAAAATGAATCCTAAAATGTACGGGCAGCCAGTGGAGTGAGGCTAAAATGGGGGAGACATGCTCATATTTCCATGTGCGGCAGCATTTTGAACCTTCTGGAGGTGAACAATAGTGGAGCCTCTAACCCCAACATAGAGGGCGTTACAGTGGTCCAAACTAGTAGTGACAAAAGAGTGGATTACTGTCTCAAAGTGCTGCCTAGAAAGAATTGGCTTTATTTTGGCCAACTGCCTCAATTGTAAAAAGCTTGACTTGACAACTAACCTTATCTGAGTGTCAAACTTAAGGTTGGTGTCGACTTTATGTGTGTGATGTGTGATGACTGGTTTACAATATTGTTCCAAGGAACCTAAAATTACAGTGGAGGTCAGAGGAGTGGAGTTACCAAAAACCAACACTTCTGTCCATTACCTCCCCACTTCCTTGTTAGTTACAATATTTGTTCTGCATTACTGTACTGCTTTGGAGCCTTTTGATATTAAGGTGAATAACACAGGTGAAAAATTAAGGTGAAAAAAGAGACAGATGCATTGACAGCAGTCGTGGCCACACTTTGGACTGGGAGTGTAAGAGCAAAGGAAACTGAATCCACTATGTTCTGTCCTGTAAATTTTTATTAAACACCACATGACACACATACGAGTCCTGTTTTAACTTTCAGGGCTGATGGTCTGCAGCCTGGCTTGTGTTCTACAGTGCAGCGCAGGTGCAGTCACTGTGCTGAGCCCGGCGTTATATTAATGACGCAGCCTTTCACACTGACCAGTGAGAAATAACCTTGAAAATGACTGTGCTCTTTGTGGTTCTCCTTTTTTCTTACCACCAAGCAAGAGACTAAACATATTTTCTACTTATCAGTTATCAGAAATCAGAAATGTCATGCAGTAATCAGAGGTTAGACAGCAAGAATGACTTTTGTATTTTTATCTTTTGTCAATCTTTTATCCAGCGACTACTAATTCTCATCGGGGTCTGGAGAGGGTGGGACCTGTCCCAGGAAGCACAGAGCACAGGCCTGCATGGGATGCCATTCCACACAAGCAAAAACAATTAAGATGGTCAGATTTGCCTCACTGTGTGATTTTGACTGAAAGATGAACTAAGCACAGTCTTGTGTGTATAAAAATGCGTAGATTCATTTAACTTTAACAATGAGATTCAGCAACATGACCTTATAGTGTTAATGATCGGTATCTTACTGGTATTAACTGAATTATGCAAAATTCTACATTATTCTATATTATTGCACCCAAATTGTTCATACTGACTAAATGTAATTACTGACATCCTGGACATACTGCTTTTTAGGTTTGAATTTAAAATGTTAGTAGACAAATTCATGCTGTCAATAACATCTCACTTGCTCACCCACTTTTAGATAAAAATACCCTTTGTGGTTTTTCTAGTGAAGCAGTGGGCCTGAGCTGAGGACCTGATGGTTGTGTGGTTTTCGCTCACTGAGAAGAGAGACACAAACACCCTGCTCTCAGTCGGTCAGTCTTCCTGTAAAATGCAGAGGTGAGACTGCTAGTGGAAAATTACTGACTGCAGCGTCAACAACACATATAAACAGCAGCACAAACAAAATGTTCCACAAATGCAGGACATCTGTATGCTTACAGCACACATCAGACACGCTGACCCTCAGCACTGAGCTCCTCCAGGCTCTGTGCTCTCCCTCTTCTCTTCAATTTCTACACAAATCACTGCTGCTCCAGTGAAGATCCTGAATTTTGCAGGTGATACTACTGTGTTTGCCATCATAACTGAAGGTGATGAGTCTGCCTACAGACTGGAAGTCGTACAGCTGACCATCCAGTTCTGAACTCACATTATCCCAAATGTCCACATGCTTAGACTCCTCTCATCATCAGGGAGGAGCGTCCCTTGGCACTGTAGAGTAGATGGATGAGAGCAGGCTGATAACAAGGCTGTCATCAATTTTATGTGACACCTCTCACCCCCCCAGCAGACTATGGAGGCCCGTAAGGGCAGCTCCTTCAGTAAGAGACTCAGACACCCGGCGTGTGACAGAACGGTACCGCAGGTCATTGGGCCCCACAGCAGTCAGGCTTTATAATCTGCACTCTGCTCATTGAACTTTTCCCCTGTTCACTGTCTTCTGATACAGTTTCTATCTGCTGCTGATCTGCAATATTGTTCCTCCTTATTCACTGATGTGCAGTGTTGCATTGAGCCAGTGCATTATGCCCTGTGTGGCAGCTTCCTTTGGGAGGCTAATATCTGGCACATGAGCAATAATGTTACATGCAATAGGATTGTGTATAAGTTAAGGATTGTGTATAAGTTAATTTTAATATTCCTATAATATTCCTCTGTATGTAATATATTCTTATTTTTTGTTTCTATTATTACCCTATATTTATATATACATCCATTTCTTTTACATTCATAATGATGTTGTTTGTTGTTTTGTGCCCCACTGCTCTTGTAACAAGCCTCAGTCTTGACTCTCCCTTTTAAGGTCTTGGCCTTAAATCACACTCGATATAGGTGGTGTCGTCCCCATCACCCTGACCAGGATACATGCTGTAAGATTAATGGATGGTGTTTATCTGTGTGATGAAAAAGAATGTGAATAAAACAAAAATGTACCATTATAAATGGGAGCCCTAGGATGTGTGGTGGTTAGAGATGTGGACTGATGAGAATTTTGCTTTTCTAAAGTTCTGTTGTGAAAACTGTACATTCCGTTCCATGTACAGTAGTGATATGTAGCAATCATGTGCTCCAGTCAAATGTCCAGCTGCATGAATAATAATGGTGGCTTGTTTGGATAAAATAACTTAGGCTGAATACTTGAAAGCGTGACCTGGGTGAGGTAGAGAGGAAACAGGGTCTTACAAGAAGCAGATATTGTTCTGTCTGTGTGGTTTTTACTCTTTGCAAAGTGAGTCCAGCACAGTGCAGTCAGTGGGTCAGTCTTCCTGAGCTGCATCTAACCAGTGGAAACATCTGCAGCACTGCAGAGAAGCACTCAGCAGACAAACAAACCCAAACAGCTTACAGCTGTATGTCACTTTTGGACAGAGGTGGACAAAGTACACAACTTCACTACTTGAGTTAAGTATAGATACTCCTCGTCAAATAATACTCAAAGTTTTTCAGTTAATTTTTTACTTCAGTTAAAGTACTGGAGTATTTGCATCTAAAAATACTTAAGTATTCAAAAGTACATTATGTTTTAAATGCAAGACATTTTTCAGAACCTAATGACTCCTGAACACCCCACTGAATACACTGACTGGCTTGTACATCTTGTAGAATAAAAAGCTTGTGGAATATGATACAATGACTATAGAAACACAACTGACATAACAAAAGTACAGCCATTGTCATTTTCATCTTATTTAACACCCCCCACCCCACTCACACAAAAGAGCATGGTAGTGTTCTTACAGAGCCGTAGCAGTGTGTGTGTGTGCATGTGTGCATGTGTGTTTGTGTGTGTGTGTGTCTATGTGTGTGTGTGTTTGTGTGTCTGTGTATGTTTGTGTGTGTGTCTATGTGTGTGTATGTTTGTGAGCCAAGTAACAAGACAGGGAGCAAGAAACAAAACTCCTCTTTCTTAATTATCCACATCGTTATTAACGACACAGGTATATATACAGGTACATATACAGGTACATGTATATACTCAAAAATACATCCAGAACACACAATTAAATGAAAAACGTAATTTAAGAACACTTGAAATTTTCATTCAGTTTCTTTCATCTGTTTAATATAATCGATCAGTCCCTGTGCGTTTGCCCCAAACCATTCAGCATGGTACACAAGGGAGACAAGTAAGCATGTGTGACATCAAAGAACTGATTGCAGCAACTCAGCCTTTCCACAACATTAAAGCCGCTTATTCCCCCCCATGCCATGAAGAAATAATCTCTGTGGCTCCCCTCTCCCCCTCCCTCAGCCCCCAGTCTGGCTTGAACATTTGCACTTCCAGTAAAAATGCGCCCCAAACACACTGACACCAAACTCAGCACCGGTGCTCCGTAAAATCCCGTGATTCAGTCTCAGAAGCACTGGCTCCCCTGCCCTCCTCTGAACATTATTAAAGCTACACCCTGAACACTCTGTGTGACTGACATGAATGAGAAGCATCTTTATTCATAATCTCTGTAGCGGAGGTCAGAATACAGAGTGTCATTATTCCCGTCTTTCTTCTGTCTCCTGGGTTTTGGCTTCTTAAGGTTCAGGGCAGCGTAATTCAGTGTGTCCTCGTCATGGCACTGTGGAGACAAAGATGGCAGAATTGGATGGATCAAATCGGTTTGCTATTACCTATTTTCACAAATAGCACTTAAAATGCTGATCCCAGGATGGAAATCAGTCTGAGGTTCATTTGTTTTACTGACGATTTGTAATTTGAAATATTTATTACATACTTGCTTGCGTGACCATTCCACTTTTGATATATCACTGTTCTTTTCATCTGTTTAAAATATATAACACATCAATATATTATTTAATTTCGCACGGTATCATACCGTGGTCAGATAACATTCCGAATTTTCAAGCAATCAACATCCTTTTTGTCTCAAAAATGAAAGTAAAAATGACTTCTGTCAATTTAAGTGTGCATGTTTGGATACGTGTCATTTGTTCTCATATATCATATATAATAAAATTGCTATAAAGGAGATCTTGGTAATAAAAGTTATTGATATGCAACTTATTGCAACATGTATATTTCAATAGATTTTGCAAAATATGAAAGATATAATACAAAAATGTAAATCTTACAGTACAAAAAGGTTTATATAAATAAGGTGAGATTTAATAATGGATTTTAAAACTGTATTACCTGCAAGAGTGGTTTTAATATGAAAATGTTATCTATCATAAAACAATTTTATATTTCTATAATTTGTTAAAATCTACATTTTGTCCTTCTGAGTGCATAAAGCCGGGCAGCGTACCTGCACAGTGTGTACAGGTCAGTTTACATCTTATACAAATGAGAGCAACGTTCAGAATAATGCTGCAAGATAAAACTATCAGCAAGCCAGAGTGAAGAGGATCCAGCAGCTTCTGAAAGCCTGTAACAAAGAGATAGATTTCAGCATAATGATATAGAGACACATTTCCCATTTGCTTACATTACATTAGTTAAAGATCAAATCGATAACACATTACAGCAGTTGTTTTGTAAATAGTCCATTTTTAACATGAACTTCTAGTATTTTGCATTTTAACAATTTATATTAATATTTGAAATAATTATTAAATTAGGCTCCGGACCCCCCGCGACCCAATAGGATAAGCGGTTTGGAAAATGGATGGATGGATGGATATTAATATTTGAAATAATTATTAAATTAGGCTCCGGACCCCCCGCGACCCAATAGGATAAGCGGTTTGGAAAATGGATGGATGGATGGATAATTATTAAATTAACATCTGTGTAATTTAATTTAAGCACTTAAATTAGAAAATTCATTACATTAAAAAAAGAAATAAATGTCTTAATAGCAGAATAAGCTAAATAAAACTTTGAAGCAGATATACTCTCCACACTGGGTGCTACCATCTATATCCAGCTGTGTGCCGTTCCCAAACAGCATCTCCCCACACTGGGTGTTACCATCTATATCCAGCTATGTGCCGTTCCCAAACAGCATCTCCCCACACATGGCCACAGCGCAGTAGTAAGTCCCAGCATCGGAGAGGCTGAGGTTCCCCTTGGGGAGGCTGTAGACGCAGCTCCGTGTAGGAGATCCAGCCTCAGGGCTCTTCTCACACTCATCACTGCTGTTTCCATGGCTGTAAATGACTCCAGGAAGGGATTCTCCTGATCCATGTCTGAACCAGTAAACACTGTGTTCTCCTGCACAGCTCCCAGTCTCTATCGTACACTGCAGGCTCACAGAGTCTCCTGGCTGCAATGTGTCAGACACAGGCTGCTGTACCACAGTCCTGCTGTTGGAGTCTTTACCTGAAAAGCAAAATAGTCATGATGACAGCCCTTTGAGAATAACAATGGAAAATACAGATCCTCAAAAATTGTTCTTACAGATTTTTGGGAACTGAATCGATGTTCTTCTAGCCATCCAAGAAATCAGTAACTTCTTGGAGAACAGCTGACATTCTTCTCTCTTTTTATTGTATTACTGCTTATTAGTATATATCAGGTAACACTATACATTAACTGCACCTACATAATACCTAAATAAAAATTATATGATAATAACAAACATTATAATCATATAATGTCTTGTATTAATGTATGAAGGTAGATGAATATAATTAATTTCAATTCAAAGAAATGAAGTGTGTAAAGTGTACTTTATATTTTCATGATTTTCGTGACTTTACATTTGGTTTATGTTGCCCCTTTTCCACAGGAAGGTATTTATTGTTTTTGCATATTTAGCTCTTGATGTGTTTTGGTATTTTTGAGCATTTTGCTGTAGTACCTGCATAATTTAATTCAAGAGCCGAAGAGCTGTTTGCCCATTACTAGTTTGTCTATCTTTTAACATTAAAGAAAAAGTATACATAGTAAAAGGAATTACTTGGTTTCGTAGTTCCTCCTATTTATTTTCTTATGCACACAAAAGTAAGTTTTTCCGTTCAACCATAGCACTACAGCGAAAAGCAAAACGTCATGGCAAATACAATTATGCTTTATTCCAATACACATTGCTAATTTTTCATTATTATTACATTTATTCAGCATAATATCTTCAAAGGTTTCATGATTTAATTTGCAATCTTCTGGCCTGAAATCTTTTCCTGCTACACTGAAGACTCTCTCAGCGTGTGCAGAGAAAGCTGCAGCCAAAGGGTTGGCATCCTCTGATAAACATGGTTGGTTCAGGTATCGGTGACATTATGTGAACCTTTCATGGCAGGAATAGGGACTAGTTTGACTTTTGATGCAGGAAAAGTGTTTGGGACGTTTCTTAGGTTAGAAACTGCCGTCACTGCAGCCAACACTGACTTTTAAGGAGAGACACTCAGCTCTTCCTATGAGCAGATCCACCATGGTGCACAAAATGACAGTATAATTATTATTTTAGGTGACACTTCAAATGTTGCATTATTTCATTCTTTACAAAACGACATTTTTATAACAATGATGTATAACAATGTTAATGTGTTTATGTATAATTCATATTTAAATTAAAGTTCATATTTTAGTTAAAAGCTACACCTACAGTACGTATATGAACTTGAATTTGAATCCAAACCCTTTTTCGTTCTTCTTCTTTAAATTCAAATATAAATTTCAATGCCACAACCTGTTTTCAACCACAATTCAAATGTAATTCAGATTAACAAAATGAACTGAAATTCAAGTTCATATATGTATTCAAAATCCTGAATTTTAGGATACGTATTTGAGAATTTCATTCTCAAATCAGTTCTGAATGGTGCACATCCCTAGTTCATATGTTAAATCATGCATTTTTTTTTTCAGAGTGAATACACACTGACTGCTCAGATAAATAACGTCAAAAATAATTTTCTTTTGTTGCTTAAGATTTTTGCACAGTCCTATACTGTATATAACAACTCAAACATTTTTTTATGTTATTTGTTTTAAAGAGGCTGCAATGTGTAACATTAACATCTGTATAAAGAGAAGGTTAGGCTTTTGGCTGACAGCAAGCAAAATGCAACAAATTGTATAATAATAATAATAATAATAATAATAATGAATGATTTTTGTTTGATGTTTAGAAAAACATTTATGGAACAAAGCAGACAATAAGGTATCTTTGCTAATTTTATATTGACAAACAACTAAACTGTCAAAATTATTTTGCAGGGAATAATCTTACTGACATTATAATAAAGCAAATATGAAAATAGTTGGAATCTCATTTACCTGTGATTATGACAAAGGTTCCATTCCCGAAGGTGACCTCATGAAGAAACACAGCAGCACAATAATACACTGCAGAATCTGACGGCTCCACGTTAGAAATAGTGAGGTTAAAACTCCCCTCTGCATTCAGTAAGGAGTAACGTTTTATGCTTTTATATTCCTTGTAAAATTCACCAGGTACGTAGAGAAGTGCTTTCGCCATGGGCTGGGGCTTCCGACCAACAGCTTGCTTAAACAAAGTAACAAAAGTTGTTTCTCCTTGACAGAAGCATGTCAGGGTCACACTGTCTCCAAGCTGAACCCTCATCAGGTGACTGGGCTGAACAACATCTGTAGTCAGTGCAGTGTCTGCAAAAACAGAAAAACAAAAAAAATCATAATCAAATAAGACATATAATAGTAATCTAAATAACTATTAACTATGATGCAGATTAAATGGCCAAATTCCACTGATCACATCATACAGATAAATGAAAATATTAAAATCCCAAAATAATTTATATTATAGGGCCTTACTAATGAAAATGAGAAGACCAAAGAGTCTGAACATTTTTGTGCTTCCACTGTTTAGAATAAACTGCTCTGCTGCTAAGTGAGAGATCATGGTCGTGGTCGGGATGAAAGGGCAGGAAACAGAGAGGAAACAGAGAGACACACATCAGGCTGATCTGATTGGCTGTTCACATGGGAACTTAAGTAACAGTGAAAAAGCATTTTAATGTGCACTTACATGACGTTTATTAATTTACTCCTTAACATCCAGTTAAAATGAGAACAATTAGATAAACAGGAGCAGATACTGAGCATATAAAGTTCTTTGTACAGAGTGCTGAGATACTGTGGGAGAGCATTTGCTAATCATCTCTCTCAGACAAGCTCAGCACAGTATGAGTCTGTTATCTATCTGATATTAGACAGTCTCTCATACAGTAATAATAATTGATACTTTATTGGTCCCTGTGGAGAAATTGTCTTAACTTCTCTCTCAACTTGCTCTCTTTTTTTTAGAGTAAACAGAGTAAGTTGTCTGCGAAGGGCAGCCACCCATAGTGATGCCCAGTGAGCTGGGGGTTAAGGGCCTCGCTCAAGGACGCAGAGATGTGCTGTGGCTGGGTTTGAACCAGCGACCATCTTATTACAAGCACACAGGCATTAGATATTCTAATCACACTTAAAAGGCAGATTAAATGTTCTTTCCACCATGCAAACAGAATGTAAATTGTAGCTTTACTGCTTAGATTTACATTCACACATTTGCATTTAAAACAAGCATTTTAAGTGATGTACATGAGAGTAAATGGTGAATCAGTTTATTTGCCACTCTACACATTACATTGGCGCCCATTATAAGTAACTGTACAGTGACATTGCAGTTCCTCAGTTGCTTTGATGCATTTCTGGAATCACCCTTAACATCTGCAAAACTGTAAGTGCATTTCCCAAAACAATTCGTGCAAACAGCACCACACAGATGGACTGTCTACAAAAAAAGTCATAGAGGCCACCAGCAGCCCGAATACCACACCGTAAGGCCGTATGTTAGGATGCTCTCTATGGCAGAGCGGTAGGAGGCCACCAGCAGCCCGCATACCAGACCGTAAGGCAGCATGTTAGGATGCTCTCTATGGCAGAGCAGTTGAAGGTCCCGATCAAGAAATCCGACAAGTTTCCCCAATAAGCCAGTAACCCCGCTTCATAGAACAGGCCACAGGACTGGTTTTGGTGAGATAGTCCGAGTAGTAGGTAGAAATCAGGATGGAGACTGAGTGTGGGTCTAACAGGTGAGCAGATGTAGGACAGAATGTAGAGCCCTCTGGTGGAGTGCCTGTGCATGACTGAATGTATGGTTTGGGTCTGATGGTCTGAATAGTTGGTAGAAATAGGCACCTTCCTACCTGATGTGGTAGGTCTAGATAAGGGGTCACCAACATGGTGCCCCAAGGATGCCCCCAATGACCACATGAGTTGCCCGTGGACCTGTTCTATAAAATAGCACAACTCACCAGCGAACATCATCTAAAATTTTATTTTGTCCTGTTTCTAATCTATCACATTTGCATTTATATAGATTTGAAATTGAATATAAAAAAGCATTTAAAACATGTTTATCATGCATGAAGTTTAGACATGTTTAGGAGGGCGTTTAAAACTGATATCAAACTTCGTATGGCTCAGTACCCGTGAAGTAGCTCTCCGTTTTAAAAAGGTTGGTGACCCCTGGTCTAGATCTTGCAAGTTTGTTTGTACTGGCTGTGTGAACATACTGTAGCACTGTTAAGAATATGCAACACAGCCTGAGTTGGGGATCTGCTGTATGCATCAGTAATATAATGCTTTGTCCTTTTCTAGGCTGTTCATTAAGACATAAAGCCTGAAAGTTTTCTGAATGGCATTAATGAAATTGAGCACTGCCCCCACCTGCTGGCCAATTTATTAAAACATTGAAATCGCTGTCTGCACAGGCTGACGTGTCATTTAAGTCTGATAATTTTCTATGAGTCAAACGGCAAGAAAATGACAAGAAGTTAAAAACATGGAGTTAGATGAAGGAGAAAAGATTACAAATTTGAAGATTATGAAATCAGGACATGTCAGCTAAGTCAGCCAAGGTGGGTCTTAAACATATGGACGGAAGTATGAGCGCTAAACTTAAACGGGTTCACTTGTAACCGCTGCCACCAAATTTCGTTAAATTGCTGGGGAGGTCCAGATACATGAGACAGGAATAGAAGGATTATTCTTTATTAATATACAGACGAGGGTTACAACCCTCCCTAGGGCAATAGAAGGGGATACCTGCCACGGGACATTCTAAAACGCTTAATGTGAAAATGCGTAACGCAACTTAATGTATTAAAACAGTCACCACAAATCACCAAATTTCTCGCGAATGTATCTGGCCATAAAGACTTACCTGACAAGAAATCAAAACCGAAATGCTAGGAATATGGACTTTAAGCCTTTTCTTTATGGGCGTCAATGGAGGGGAAAACGCTTGACGTAAGATGAAGTCCATATTCCTAGCATTTCGGTTTTGATTTCTTCCCTGGCATGGGTGACGGGTACACCACGTTCCCAAAGCCACGTTAGCCTCGAGCGAACTGCCCGGAGAAACCGCTCACACCAGCGCTGCAACCCGATCTCCTCCCCTTTTAAACACACATTTCTATGGCGTTAAATTAGTGCCAAAAGTCGTGCGCATAAAAACAGAAAATCCATGCTCTCTACGCGCTCGCGATTGCACAGCACTCACTCACTCGCTCGCCGTTAAATTAGGGCCAAAAGTCGAACCACGCGCGTGCGTGTGCTCGAGTGCTGAAAACCCATCCCCTCTACGCGCTCGCGTCTGCACAGCACTCGCTCGCTCGAATTTCCCGCTTCGTCTTACCGTATATAAAAGAATGGGCCAATGTACGGTAAATTGCATTGTGAATAAAATTTCTTAATACAACATCACAAAGCCAATTTAATAAATTCAAATCCTGGGAAGAACGCTCCTCAGATATTAGTTCTCGGGTTAGTGTTAGCAGACTATAGGCGAAACCACCTTAAGTGCTATCTGTTAATGTTTATTAAATTAGCATTAAAATGGAGAGGTTTATAATATCTTTTGTCCTTGTAGCTGCTAAATACACTCATTATTAAAGCCATAAAGTTGTCTGCCTACTACATTGGAATCTCCACTGAGTAAGTGTTTTTGATGGATTTTATTTAACTTTATTATACTCTGGTCCTTAGATCTAATGTCATACTTCTTCACTTATATTGTTTGTGAAAAGGTTTACCACGGTCAAACAGAGCAGCCACTACATCATCATACATGAACAAGCACCTCACAAAACAAAAACATTTCATTTTCATAATTAAAACTTTTGAATGGTAGGCCTAGTGTGTGGATCAGAGACAAGATCTTGACACCTCATTAACTATAATTTGTTCTGTGAACAGCTCAGATACCACCTTCTCGAAAGTCTTCTGCATAAAATAGAAATAGGATTCAGCGCGACTCCACTAAATTTGGATTACCTGGAGTTCCTTTGTCATCAGGAGCTGTATCTTCTGCAGGCCCTGTCTAATCACATTGAAGTACCTCCTGCTATCACCCTGGCTTTGCAAGAGCTCTTTGACCTTGTGAGGGCACATCTGGAACGTCCAGCCCCATGTGTCACACAGGAAGTCGCTGCCACCAATAGACGACCCAAGATTTTGATTGAAGAACAATGTTTGAAAGAAATGCTCCATACTCAACTTCCTGTGCCTTGCATAGCCACACTGATGGGTGTTTCAAGAAGAACAATCTTAAGAAGAATAAAAGAGTATGAGCTCTGTGTTAGGGAACTTGACAATTTGGTTTCTTCTGTCAAGAATGATCTACCAAATGCAGGCTACAGGATAGTCAATGCAGGCTGCAGTCAATGGGCTACAGGGTTCGGTGGAGAAGAGTTGCAGCCTCCATGCATAGGGTTGATTCCATGCGCATCATATAAAGGTTGTCAAGTCTTGGCTGTGTTGTACGCAGAATGTACCAGGGCCTTTGTCTCTAGTACACGTGGACACAAACCACAAGTTGATCCGGTTTGTATTACCAGCAAATTTATTTGGAGTAAACCCTGGGTGGATTGGTGTGAGGTGGTGGTGGGGCTTTGGAGAAGATTTCCTGCCGATCAACACTAGCAACTTATATCTATCTGTCATGGAGGTCTCGGGACTCACAGATATTCAGAGACATGTGGATAGTTTACCAGTGGTTTTCAGCAGGAAATAGTTATTACTACAAATTGTCACCCCCCCCCCCCGCCCCCCACAGAAACTGGATCTGGCTATAGTGGGAAAATCTTTTTTTTTTTTTATTTGTGAGAACTTGAAAGCAAAACAAAACTTGGAAAAAATATATGCTCATTCACCAATTTTCTAATCTGGGGTCTAAAGTGGTCAGGCTTGCAAGTGTATTTGGTTATTTGTCTATCCTAGCCTGTTGCAGTGTATATTTCCTGTATATTTTGCATGTAAAAAATGTTGTTTGTTATGTCAGTGCTTAATATTATCATGTAGTCTTCATGAACTTTCTTCATCTTGGCCAGGGACTGCATTTGAAAAGTAGCCACTTGACTAAAATTGGCACATTTTCAGAAATGCCAGCAACAATACTGATAATGAACACCCCTCTAACTGACTCTCAGTTGGTTTAGAAAAAAGACTTTTAAGAGAAAAGAAAGCCTTCCTTTGGTTTTGCATTTTTCTCTTTTTTGTTGGCTGTGCACAATATATTAGAAGAATACCTTACAATTATATTAGTTAAGAAATAACAGATTGCGTATATACAATATTAAGGTGATGACAACAACCCTCACTGTCTCTAGGTGCTGCTTCAGACAGGGCATTCTGCAGCAGGGACACCACCCGTCGTGCAGCATCCAGCAAATCTCCCTATCACAACAGCCCACATAACAGAATAACATTAGTGTATGATTCAGTAGGGCTAGTCCAGGTCTGGAAAGTAGTTGGGCCAGATTTTTAAACCAAGAAATTTAGCTGGGCCAGACATTTTCAGCGGCCCAGTAAGCAACAGGTAATGGCATTTTAAACAAACACAAATCAAGGTACATTATTTTAAAAAACTACAACTGAACAGAATCTGAGAGCAATATTTTTTTTCACTTCTGAAATGAGAAAAATATTTTGGTCGTATCTGACCTAGACGCATCCCAAAGAAAAAAAATGCCTATTAGATGGTAAACAGACATAAAGAAAAAGGGAAAAATCGTCTATAATCATCATCCGCTTATACTGTGGTGATCCATTTCACCCACACAGGCATGATCACCATTAGCGGTTTCCACATTATTGTCGAGGTGACTATTCACTTTACCTCTGCTTTCTCCGACATCTTCCTGATTCTGCCGCCAACAAGGGGCTCATAGGGTGGAGACTGAGGGTGTTAAACAGACCAATCTTTTGTCACTGAATGCAACAAATAATGTATTTATCTGTCAAAAGTCCAGCACCAGGAAAAGCAACAGAGTGACAGTAGAAACTGTAATAATAATGGAAGTGCGCCGCCCTACAGGGAAGGAGGAGTGATGGGAGTCCCGGTGGTGGCTAAGCGCGCGTGGGGAGAGGCGTCGTACTGTGAGGCTTCATGAACTTCCGATGGGGCAGTGCTGTCATACAGCGGGGAGCCTGAGAGGGGCACTGTGGCCGGGTGCGAGAGCCCTGGGTAATGAGTTGTAGAGCTGCGCAGTGTCACGATCGGGTACAAGCAGGCAGGCGATCGTGCGGGCAAGGCGTGCAAGGAGCAAGCGGACAGGCAAAAACGGGAGTTTAATTAGGAAGCGCGGACGGGGAAACATCTCACGCATACAAACATCAATGACAGACACTGGACTCAGGTAAGACACGGACTGAAATACACAGGACTGAGCAAATTAACTAGATACAGCTGGGTACAAATCGGGAGAAAACACGTGGGTAATCAGGGGGCGTGGCACACAGGAGGAGCGGACGAGCCGGGCATGACACGCAGGAACTGAGAGCCCAAGCTGTTGGACATTCCACTGGACTAGGAGACTGGGGTGAGTGAGGAGGAGCTCATTGACCACAAACTGGGATACTGGCTGTGTGTGAGCAATGGGGTGGAGATTAAGGAAAGACGTTAAATCAGCATGCAGTGTTGCCTGGAAACAACAACAAATATACTAGTGTCACTGTACTAAAACAATATCAAAATAATGCCTATTTTTTATTCATTTTACTTGTAGAGTGCAAAGTACAAAGGAAAACAAAGAGTAACTATGGCGAAATAAATCAAAGCATGTCCCAGAATGATGGGCCTGAATGGATCAGGACAGAAGAAGGCGAAAGTCCTGTTAACGAGGTGAGACGATGCAGACACAGGCCAGGATGTGGGTATAGGCGAGAACAAGAGGGAAGACGGGGGCCCGAGACTCAGCATGGGGACAGGTGGGGGAGGGGAGGCACGGGCTCACCTGGAGCTGCTCCCGGAGGTGCCGCTATGACTCATGGGTAACATGCCGGAATGGGACGGCACCTGTAGGCTGGACCAGTTGTCATGGGAGGGCAACATGGACAGACAGGTAGACGAGCTGTCTGAATAAGCAGCTGCAAGTATAAAACAATAAATGAAGCAGGTATGTGGTGGGCAGTGTTACAGCGTCCTTAATATGGTCAATACAGAAAAGGCATGTTATCATGTTATGTATATACTGCCTCCAGTTACTTAATGCCTAACTTTAATACATTGATTGATTTGTTCACTGCTGCAGCCTGTGTCAACTTTCCTTTCAGACAGATGTAAAGTCCATTCTGTTTTTGTTCTGTGTAGTTTTTTTTGAACAGCATATGGCTGAATTCTGTTAAACCTCAGACTGAAGAAAATTGTGTTAATTGAAAAGCAAATATCAAAAACTCAGTCTGCAGGAATGTTTTTCTAAATATTTCTGTGGACTTTTGGAAATTTCACGAAATTCCATTGCTCCATTACATAAACACTGAGTGAGATTTCATTCCCATTACTGCAACGTATGAAGAGGATTATGACTTATTACTTTAGGTTATCGGACTGAGTGAGTTTTGGAAATTTGCTCTTCGATAACTGAAGCAGTGCTGTGAATGCAGAGGTTATATGCGTCGCATATCAACAGAACTGTATGTTTATGTCTTGTCTTAATTATTTTGATTAAATGTCTAACTATTCCCAATATGTGTGAACATACTTGGCCAAATAAAGCTGATTCTGATTCAGTCAGAGGGTAATCGTCGGTGTGCTGTACTATCGTGGTGACCCACACAGAGAGCTTAGGACCATGATTTCAGTGTGTGCTTGTGTGAGGGGACAGGCAGGGCGGCGGCTCACTGGGTGATGCACTCCTGTGGGTATAGGGGCTGGGATAGGGGGCGGAGCAGTTACTCCTCAAGGAGGAGTAACAGTCACAGCCGTGGGGGGAGGAGAGGGAGAGGGTGCTCCCAAACTGGGGGTGTGGGTTTGATGAAGAGCAGAGAGACCCTGAGCCTGGGATGAACCAGCTGCCTACTGAAACGAAAGCGGATAAAGACAGAAACTAGAACCTCAAACTAAACAACACAAACAACAATATCAAGTTATATTCAATCATTAAACCGTTATATATTTAATCTAAACAATAGTAATAAATATCGTTCCGATTCAAAATATCATTTACGGGTGAATCTTATGACTTGCATTGGGAAACAGGAAACGGGCCAAGCTGCAGGGCCAGTTCAAAGGCATAGTGCGAGGCGCCCAGAAAGGGGGCGAGGTCTGGGCGGAGTCAGCTAAAGAAGAAAAAGGCCTGACCTTTTTCTGGATGCTGTGGACTGTGTTTGTGTGTGAGCTGCAGCTGCATGTTCCTTACATTTTTTTTATTAACACCAGCACCGTGAGGTTTGGCCTGGACTGGGTCCTGTCCTGCATGGTTGAAGACATGTTGACTGATGGTCAGCCCGTGTTCTGTTGGATCCCACAGAAAGGAAATGGGAATCCCGTTTGGATCGGATGCTGACAGTTGAAAAAAAACTCATGTCTGTGTGTTATGAAAGAATATCAATAAATGTTTCCGAAAGGGGATGACTCATTTGGTAATTATTTACGGCTTATGTTATGGCTGAGAAATTTACAGTCTTTACTAAAGTCTGACTTCTTTCGAGTCACCTTTAATATAGATTGGACACTCTCTATGCTATGTACAATACTTATATA